>NW_012116777.1:915817-916714 GCF_000951035.1 Colobus angolensis palliatus | reverse complement strand
TGTGCTGCCGTATATCCCATTGCAGATTCCTTGAAAGTATTGTTAGGAAACTTCTCAATGAAAAGTGTGGTGTAGCTCTGTGAGAGGAATGCACACATCAAAAATTAGTTTCCCATAAGGGTTCTCTCCACTTTTTATCTAAGGATATTATTTTTTTACCATAGGACTCAATGCCCTTGGAATATCCTATGGCACATTCCACAAAAATAGTGTTAGTGAACTGCTCAATATATCGAAAAGTGTATCTCTGTGAAGGGAATACACTCATCACAAAGCAGTTTCTCAAAAAGCTTTTGCTAGTTTTATCTGATGATATTTCCTTTGTAACCATAGGCTTCAAAACGATCCAAAATGTCAATTCTCAGATTACACAAATACAATGCTAGCAAATTGCTCCATGAAAGAGTAGTGTAACAATGTGTGATGAATTTTCATATCACAAAACAGTTTCTCAGAAATCTTCTTTTTTCTTTTCAGCAGATGATATTTCCTTTTTAAATATGGGCCTCAATATGCTCCGGTATATCTTATTGCACATTCTGCAAAAACAGTTTTAGCAAACTTCTCAGTGAAAGCAATGGTGTAACTCCATGAAATGAATTCACACGCCAAAAAGCAGTTTATGAAAAGGCTTGTGTCCAGTTTTTATCTGAGGATATTTCATTTGTTACCCTAGGGTTCTATGCTATCCAAATTATCACTTCTTTGATTACACAAAAACAGTGCTAGCAAATTCCTCCATGAAAGGGTGGTGTAACTCTGTGAGATGAATTCACACATCACAAAACAGTTTCTCAGAAGTCTTCTTTCTTGTTTTTATCTGAGGATCTTACAGTCCTCAATGTGCTACCGTATATCTCATTGCAGATTCCAGGAAAATATTGTTAGGAAACTTCT
>NW_012116777.1:911780-915767 GCF_000951035.1 Colobus angolensis palliatus | reverse complement strand
GAGGATCTTACAGTCCTCAATGTGCTACCGTATATCTCATTGCAGATTCCAGGAAAATATTGTTAGGAAACTTCTCAAGGAATAGAATGGTGTAAATCTGTGAGATGAATTCACACATCACAAAGCAGTTTCTCAGAAGGCTTCTCTCCAGTTTTTATCTGAGGATGTTTAATTTTTCACCATAGGACTCAATGCTCTTGGAGTATCAAATGGCTAATTCCACGAAAACAGTGTTAGCAGACTGCCAACATAACGAAAAGTGTTTCTCTGAGAGATTAATACACTCTTCGCAAACCAGTTCCTCATGAAGCTTTTTCTAGTTTTAACAGAGGATATTTCCTTTGTTACCATAGGCTTCAAAGCGATACTAAATGTTCCTTCTCAGATTACACAAATACAATGCTAGCAAACTGCTCCTTGAAAGAATAGTGTAACTCTGGGTAATGAATTCACAGATGATAAAGCCATTTCTCAGAAAGCTTCTTTCTTCTTTTTATCCAAGGATATTTCCTTTTTATACATGGGCCTCAATGCACTCCCGTGTATCTTATTGCAGATTCTGGGAAAAATTCTTTATAGTTTTTATGTGAGGATGTTTCTCTTGTCACCATAGGCTTCAATGCGATCCAAAAAAACCATTCTCAGATTCCCCAAAAACAGTGCTATGAAATTAATCCATGGAAGAATCGTGTAACACTGTGTGATGAATTCACAAATCACAAAGCAGTTTCTCAGAATGTTTCTTTCTAGTTTTTGTGTGAGGATATTTACTTTTTCACAACAAGCTTCAATGTGCTCTGAAATATCCCATTGTAGATTGCAAGAATACCGAGTTAGCAAACTGCTCAATGAAAAGAATAGTTTAAATATGTGAGTTGAATTCACACATCACACAGCAGTTTCTCAGAAAGCTTCTTCTTGTTTTTTCTATGGGGATATTTCTTTTGTTACCATAGGCTTCCATGCACTCCCAAATGTCCTATCACAGACTTCAGGAAAACAGTGTTATAATATGTCTCAAAGAAAAGAACAGTGTAACTCTGTGAGAAGAATTAACTCATAGCAAATCAGTTTCTCAGAAAGTTTCTTTGTAGTTTTTATCTGAGGATGTTTCCTTTTTCACCCTAGGCCTCAATGCGCTCCCAAGTATCTCTTTGCTGATTCCATGAAAACAGTGTTAACATACTGCTCCATGAAAACAAAGGTGTAACTCTGTGAGATGAGTTCACACACCCCAAAAACCTTTCTCAGAAAGCTTCTTTCTGGTTATTAACTGAGGATAATTTCTTTGTCACCCTAGGCTTCAATGCTATCCAAAATATCCCTACTCAGATACCCGAAAAACAGTGCTAAAAATTGATCCATGAAAAGAATCGTGTAACTCTGTGAGATGAATTAACACATCATAAAGCAGTTTCTCATAAAGCTTATTTCTACTTTTTATATGAATGTGTTTCCTTTGTCAATGTAAGCTTAAAGTTGCTCCGAAGTATCCCATTGCAGATTCCTAGAAAACAGTGCTAACAAACTGCTCAATGAAAAGAACAGTGTAACTCTTTGAGATGAATACACTCATTACAAAGCAGTTTCTCAGAAAGCTTCTTTCTAGTTTTAATCTGAACATATTTCCTTTTTCACCTTAAGCCTCAAAGTGCTCCAAGATATACCTTTGCAGATTCCACATAAACAGTGTTAGCAAACTGATCCATGAAAAGAAAGGTGTAACTCTGTGAGATGAATGCACACATCACAAAGAAGTTTCTCTGAAAGCTTCTTTCTAGTTTTAATCTGAGGATATTTTGTTTGACACCATAGGCTTCAAAGTGATCCAAAATATCCCTTCTCAGATTCCCCAAAAACAGTGCTATCAAAAGGATCCATTGAAAGGATCATGTAACTCTGTGAAATGAATTCACAAATCACAAAGGAGTTTCTCAGAAAGTTTCTTTCTAGTTTTTATCTGAGGATATTTAATTTTTAACAATAGGCTTCACTACGCTCCAAAATATGCCTTTGTAGATTTCAAGAAAACAGTGTTACTGTTTAATGAAAAGAACAGTGTAATTTTGTGAGTTGAATTCACACATCACAAAGGAATTTCTCAGAAAGCTTCTTTTTGATTTTTTCTCTGAGGTTATTTCCTTTTCCAAAATAGGCCACAAAGTGCTCGAAAAAATCTTTTGCAGATTCCATGAAAACTGTGTTAGCAAGTGCTCCATGTAAATAAAGGTGTAACTCTCTGAAATGAATTCACAAATCACAAAGAACTTTCTCAGAAAGCTTTATTCTATTTTTTTTCTGAAGATATTTCCTTAGTCACCATTGGCTTCAAAGCGATCCAGAATATCCCTTCTGAGATTCCCTAAAAACCGTGCTAGCAAATTTATCCATGAAAAGAATCATGTGAATTCGTGAGAAGAATTAACACATCATAAAGCCGTTTCTCAGAAATCTTCTTTCTAGTTTTTATATGAGGATATTTCCTTTGTCACCATAAGCTTCAATGTGCTCAGAAATATCCCATTGTAGATTCCAAGAAAACACGGTTAGCAAAGTTCACAATGAAATAAACAGTGTAACTCTCTGAGATGAATTCACACATCACAAAACAGTTTCTCAGAACGCTTCTATCTAGTTTTTATCTGAGGGTATTTCCTTCATCACCATAGGCCTCAATGCATTCCAATATATCGCTTTGCAGATTCCACAAAAGCAGTGTTAGTAAACTTTTGCATGAAAATAAACTTTTAAATCTATGAGATCAATTCACACATCTCTACGAACTTTCTCAGAAAGCTTCTTTCTAGTTTCCTTCTGACGATATTTCCTTTTTCACCATAGACTTCAATGTGATCCAAAACAACCATTTCAGATTCCCCAAAAACAGTGCTATCAAACTGATTTATGAAACTAATCTTGTAACTCTGTGAGATGAATTAACACATCATGAAGCAGTTTCTCAGAAAGTATCGTTCTGATTTTTGTCTGAGGATATTTCCTTACGCACAATGAATTTCAATGCGCTCCGAAATATCCCATTGCAGATTCGAAGAAAACAGTGTTAGCAAACTACTTAATGAAAAGAACAGTGTAACTCTGTGTGATGAATTTCCACATCACAATGCAGTTTCTCAGAAAGCTTCTCTTTGGTTTTTATCTGAGGATGTTTCCTTTCTCACCACAGGCTTCAATGCCCTCCCAAATATCCTATTGCAGCTTCCACGTGAAAAGTATTATCAAATTTTTCATTGAAAAGTACGGTGTGGCTCTGTGTGGTGAATTCACACATCACAATGCAGTTTCTCAGAAAACTTCTCTCTCATTTTTTTTTCTGAGGATATTTCCTTTTTCACTATAGGCCTCAATGCACTTGAAAATGTCCCTTTGCAGATTCCACGAAAATAGTGTTAGCAAACTGATCCATAAAAAGAAAGGTGTAACTCTGTGAGATACATTCACACATCATGAAGAAGTTTCTCAGAAAGCTTCTTTCCAGTTTTTATCTGAGGATACTTCCTTAGTCTCCATAGGTTTCATTGCAATCCAAAATATCCCTTCTCAGATTCCCCCAAAACTGGCTACCATACTGCCCCTTGCAAGGAATTGTGTAACACTGTGAGATGAATTAACACATCACAAAGTAGTGTCTCAGAAAGTTTCTTTCTAGTTTTTATATGAGGATATTGTGTTTGTAACCATAAGCTTCCATGCACTCTGAAATATCACATTTCATATTCCAAGAAAACAGTGTTAGCAAACTCCTCAATGAAAAGAACAGTGTAAAAGTGTGAGATGATTTCACACATCACAAAGCAGTTTCTCAGAAAGTTTTTCTATTTTTTATTTGAGGATATTTCCTTTTTCACCACAGGCCTCAATGCGCTCCCAAATATCCCTTTGCAGATTCCACGAAAACAGTGTTTGCAAACTGCTCCATGAAAAGAAAACTCTTTGGGATGAATTCACACATCCCAAATAATTTTCTCA
>NW_012116777.1:908543-911730 GCF_000951035.1 Colobus angolensis palliatus | reverse complement strand
GTTTGCAAACTGCTCCATGAAAAGAAAACTCTTTGGGATGAATTCACACATCCCAAATAATTTTCTCATAAAGCTTCTTTCTTGTTTTTATTTGAGGATATTTCTTTAGTCACCATAGGCTTCATGGCAATCCAAAATAGCCCTTGTCAAATATCCCAAAAACAGTGCTACCAAATTGATCCATGAAAGGAATCGTGTAACTCTGTGAGATGAATTGACACAGCATAAAGCAGATTCTCAGAGGGCTTCTTTCTAGTTTTTATGTGAGGATATTTCCTTTGTCACCATAAGTTTCAATATGCTCCGAAATATGCCATTGTAGATTCCAAGAAAACAGTGTTAGCAAACTGTTCCACGAAAAGAACAATGTAACTCTGTGCCTTGAATCCAAACATCACAAAACAGATTCTCAGAAAGCTTCCTTCTAGTTTTTCTATGAGGGTATTTCACTGTATGTCTCAATGAGCTCCCAAATATCCCTTTGCAGATTGCATGAAAACCGTGTTAGCAAATTGATTCATGAAAACTAAGGTGTAACTCTGCGAGATGATTTCACACATCACAAAGTACTTTCTCAGATAACTTCCTTCTAGTTTTTACCTGAGGATAACTCCTTTTTCATCATAGGCATCAATTCGCTCCCAAATATCCCTTTGCAGATTCCACGAAAACAGTGTTAGCAAACTGCTCCATGAAAACCAAGGTGTAACTCTTTGAAATGAATTCACACATTGCAAGGAACTTTCTCAGAAAGCTTCTTTCTAGTTTTTATCTGAGGATGCTACCTTTCTCACCATAGACTTCAATGTGATCCATAATACCCTATTGCACATCCCAAGAAAACAGTGTTATCAAACTGCTCAATGAAAAGAATGGTGTAGCTCTGTGAGATGAATTGACACACCCAAAGAAGTTTCTCAGAAAGCTTGTTTCCAGTTTTTATCTGAGGATATTTCCTTTGTCACCATAGGCCTCAATGTGATCCAAAACATCCATTCTCAGATTTTGCATAAGAGGGCAATGAAGCTGCTCCATGAAAAGAATCGTGTAACACTGTGAGATGAATTCATAAACCACAAAGCAGTTTCTCAGAAAGGTTCTTTCTAGTTTTTATCTGAGGATATTTCCTTTTTCACTATGCACCCCAATGTGCTCTCAAATATCCCTTTGCAGATTCCACAATAACAGTGTTAGCAAACTGTTTCATGAAAAGAAAGACGTAACTATGTGAGATGAATTCACATGTCAAAAAGAACTTTATCAGGAAGTTTCTTTCTAGATTTTATCTGAGGATATTTCCTTTGTCACCATAGGCTTCAATGTGATCCAAAATATCCCTTCTAAGATTCCCCAACAACAGTGCTACCAAAGTGATCCATGAAAAGTATCGTGTAAATCCAAGAGATGAATTAAAACATCACAAAGCAGTTTCTCTGAAAGCTTCTTTCTAGTTTTTATATGATGATATTTCCTTTGTCACACCAAACTTCAAGGCACTCTGAAATATCCCATTGCAGATTCTGAGAAAACAGTGTTTGAAAACTGCTCACTGAAAATAACAGTGTAACTCTGAGTTGAATTCACACATCACAAAGCAGTTTCTCAGAAAACTTCCTTCCAGTTTTTTCTGAGGATAATTCCTTTTTCACCTTAGGACTCAAAGCTCTCGTAAATATCCCTTTGCAAATTCCACGAAAACAGTGATAGCAATATGCTCCATGAAAAGAAAGGTGTAACTCTGTGAGATGAATTCACACATCATGATGAAGTTTCTCAGAAAGCTTCTTTCTAGTTTTTCTTTGAAAATATTTCCTTTGTCACCATAGGCTTTAAGGCAATCCAAAATATCCCTTCTCAGATCCCCCAAAAACAGTGTGACCAAACTTCTGCATGAAAAGTATCATGCACCTCTGTGAGATGTGGATTCACACATCACAAAGCAGTTTCTCAACAAGCCTCTTTCTAGCTTTTTTCTTAGGATATTTCTTTTATCACCATAAGCTTCAATGTACTCCGAAACATCCCATTGCAGATTCCAGGAAAACAGTGTGAGCAAGCTGCTCAAGGAAAACATCAGTGTAAGTCTGTGGAATGAGTTCATACATCACAAAGCAGTCTTTCGAAAAGCTTCCTTTTGGTTTTTATCTGATTATACTTTCTTTGCCACCATTGACTTCAAGCGCTCCCAGATATCCTATTGCAGATTCCACAAAAAGAGTGTTAGCAAAGTGCTCAATGAAAAGAATGGTGTAACTTTGTGAGATGAATTCACACTTCACAAGAAACGTTCTCAGAAAGTCTCTTTCTAGTTTTTATCTGAGTATCTTTGCTTTGTCAATGCAGGTATCAATGTGATCCAAAATATACCTTCTCAGTTTCCCCTAAAATAGTGCTACCAAAATGATCCGTTTAAAGAATCATGTAAGTCTGTGAGATGAATTAACACATCACAAAGTGGTTTCTCACAAAGCTTCTTTCTTGTTTTTATGTGAAGATACTGCCTTTGCCACCATAAGCTTCAATATAGTGAGAAATATTCCATTGCAGATTCCAAGAAAACAGTGTCAGCAGACTGCTAAATGAAAAGGACATTGTGATTCTGTGAGATGAATTCACATATTACAAAGCGTTTTCTCAGGAACATTCTTTCCAGTGTTTATCTAAGGATATTTCTGTATTCACTGTAGGCCTCAACGTGTTCCCAAACATCCCTTTACAGATTCTACGAAAACAGTGTTAGCAAACTGCTCCATGAAAAGAAAGGTGCAACACTATGAGATGAATTCCAACATCACAAAGTAACCTCTCAGAAAACTTCTTTATAATTTTTATCAGAGTATATTTCCTTTGTCACAGCAGGCTTTAATGTGATCCAAGATATCTCTTCTCAGATTCCTCAAAAGCAGTGATACCAAATTGCACTTTTAAAAAATTGTGTAACTCTGTGAGATGAATTCCCAAATCACAAAGCAGTTTCTCAGAAAGCTTCTTTCCAGTTTTTGTCTGAGGTATTTCCTTTGTCACCATAAGCTTTAATGTGCTCCAAATATCCCATTGCAGATTCCCAGAAAGTAGTATTAGCACACTGCTCAATGAAAAGAACAGTGTAACTCTGTGAGGTGAATTCACATATAACAAGTTTCTCAGAAAGCTTCTTTCTAGTTTTTATCTGAGAATAATTCCTTTT
>NW_012116777.1:894335-908493 GCF_000951035.1 Colobus angolensis palliatus | reverse complement strand
TTGCATATCCCACAAAAATAGTGTTAGCAAACTGCTTCATGAAAAGAAAGGTGTAACTCTTTGAGGTGAATTCACACATCACAAGGAACTTTCTCAGAAAGCTTCTTTCTAGTTTTTATCTGAGGGTATTGCCTTTGTCACCATAGGCTTCAATGTGATCCCTAATATCCTATTGCACATTCCAAGAAAACAGTGTTATCAAACTTCTCAATGAAGAGAACGGTGTAACTCTGTGAGACGAATTCACATATCAAAAGCAGTTTCTCGGAAAGCTTCTTTCCAGTTTTTTTCTGAGGATATTTCCTTTGTCACCTTAGGCTTCAAAGTGATCCAAAACATCCATTCTCAGATTTCGCATAAACAGTGCTACCAAACTGCTCTATGAAAAGGGTCATGTAACACAGTGAGATGAATTCGTAAACTGAAAGCCGTTTCTCAGAATGCTTCTTTGTAGTTTTTATCTGACGATATATCATTTTTCACCACAGGCCTCAATTTGATCCAAAATATCCCTTTGCATGTTTCACGAAAACAGTGTTAGCATACTGCTCCATGGAAAGAAAGGGCTAACACTGTGAGATGAATTTCCACATCACAAAGAAATTTCTCAGAAAGCTTCTTTATAATTTGTATCTGAGTATAATTATTTAGTCACCATAGGATTCAATGCAATCCAAAATATCCAATCACAGATTCCTGAAAAACAGTGCTACAAAACTGTTTCAAGAAAGGAATAATGTAACTCTGTGATATGAATTCAGAAATCACAAAGCAGTTTCTCAGAAAGCTTCCTTCTAGTTTTTGTTTGAGGATATTTTCTTTGTCACCATAAGCTTCAATGGACTCTGAAATATCCCATTGCAGATTCCAAGAAAACACTGTAAGCAGACTTCTAAATGAATAAAAACAGTGTAACTCCGTTAAGTGAGTTCATACATCACAAAGCAGTCTATCAAAAAGCTTCTTTCTGGTTTTTATCTGAGGATATTTCCTGGCCTCAATGTGCTCCAAAATATCCCCTTGCAGATTACATGAAAACAGTGTCAGCAAACTGCTCCATGGGAGAAAGGGGTAACACTGTAACACTGTGAGATGGATTCCCACATCATGAACAAGTTTCTCAGAAAGCTTCTTTATAATTTTTATCTCTGGGTATTTCCACAGTCACCATAGGCTTCAAGGTGATCTAAAATATCCCTTTTCATATTCCCCCCAAAAATTACTACTAAACTGCTCCATGAAAGGAATCATGTCACTCTGTTAGATGAATTCAGAAATCACAAAGCAGTTTCTCAGAAAGCTTTTTTCTAGTTTTTTTTTCTGATGATATTCTCTTTGTCACCATAAGCTTCAATGTGATCCAAAATATCCTTTTGCATATTCCAAGAAAACAGTGTTAGCAAACTGGTCAATGAAAACAAGAGTGCAACTCTGTGAGTAGAATTGACACAACACAATGCAGTTTCTCAGAAAGCTTCCTTTTCCTTTTTATCTGAGGATATTTCCTTTGTCACCACAGGCTTCATTTCACTCCCAAATATCCTAATACAGATTCCACAAGAAAAGTGTTATCAAACTGCTCATTGAAAAGAATCATGTAGCTCTGTGAGATGAATCCACATCATGAAGCAGGTTTTCAGAAAACTTCATTCTCTTTTTTGTCTGAGGATATTTCCTTTTCCACTATAGGCCTCAAAGCACTCCAAAATGTCCCTTTGCAGATTTCATGAAAACAGTGTTAAAAGCTGTCCTATAAAAAGTAGGTGTACCTGTTTGAGATGCGTTCACACATCACAAAGAATTTTGTCATAATGCTTCTTACCAGTTTTTATCTGAGGACAGTTTCTTAGTCACTGTAGGCTTCAATGAGAAACAAACAATCCCTTCTCAGATTCCCCAAAAACAGTGCAAAAAAACTGACCCACAAAAAATGTCGTGTAACACAGTGAGATGAATGAACACATCTCACACAAAGTGATTTCTTCCAAAGCTTATTTCTAGTTTTTATATGAGGATATTTTCTTTGTCACCAAAAACTTCAATGTGCTCCAAAATATCCCACTGCAGATTGCAAAAAAACAGTGTTAGCAAACAGCTCAATGAGAAAAGCAGTGTAATCCTGTGAGATGAATTCACACATCACAAAGCACTTTCTCAGAAAGTTTATTTTTGGTTTTCATCTGAGTATATTTCCTCTCTCACCATAGGTTTCAATGCTCTCCAAAATATCCTATTGCAGAATCCATGAAAACTGGTTATAAAACTGTTAAATGAAAATAATGGTGTAACTCTTTGATATGAATTCAAACATCTAAAACTGTTTCTCAGAAAGCTTCTTTCTAGTTTTTATCTGAGGATATTTCTTTTTTCATGATAGGCCGCAATGTGCTCCCAAATATGCCTTTGCAGATTCCACGCAAACAGTGTTACCAGACTGCTCCATGAAAACAAAGGTGCAACTCTGTGAGATGAATTCAAACATCAAAAAGAACTTTCTCAGAAAGCTTCATTATAGTTTTTCTCTGAGGATATTTCCTTTCTCATCAAAGGCTTCAATGTGATCCAAAATATCCCTTCTCAGATTCCCTACAAACAGTGCTACCAATCTTTTCCATGAAAAGAATCGTATAACACTGTGAGAAGTATTCACAAATAAGAAAGCAGTTTCTAGAAAGTATCTTTCTAGATTTTGTCTGAGGATATTTCCCTTTTCGCAATAAGTTTCAAAGCGCTCCAAAATATCTCATTGCAGATTCCAAGAAAACAGTGTTAACAAACTTCCCAATGAAAAGAAGAGTGTAACTATGTGAATTGAATCCACACATCACAAAGCAGTTTCTCAGAAAGCTTCTTTTTGGTATTTCTCTGAGGATATATTCTTTGTCATCATAGGCATCAATGCACTCCAAATATCCTATTGCAGATTCCACAAAACCATTGTTATCAGACTGCTCAATGAAAATGAAAAGTACAGTGTAACTCTGTGAGATGAATTCACACATCACAAAGCAGTTTCTCAGAAAGCTTCCTTTTGGTTTTCCTATGAAGATATTTCCTTTTACACTATAGGCCTCAGTGCCCTCCCAAATATCCCTTTGCAGTTTCCATGCAAACAGTGTTACCAGGCTGCTCCACGAAAAAAAAGTTGCAACTCTGAGAGATGAACTCACACATCACAAAGAACTTTCTCAGAAATCTTCCTTCTATTTATTATCTGAGGATATTTCCTTTGTCACCACAGGTGTCAATGTGATACAAAATAAACCTTCTCAGATTCCCCCAAGAACAGTTATTACAAACTGATCCAAGAAAAAAAAACTGTAACTTTGTGACATGAATTCATAAATCAGAAAGCAGTTTCTTAGAAACCTTCTTTCTAGGTTTTCTCTGAGGATATATATTTGTCACCATCATATTCAATTCACTCCAAAATGTCACATTGCAGATTCAAAGAAAACAGTGTTAGCAAACTGCTCAATGAAGACAACAGTGTAAATCTGTGAAGTGAATTCACACATCCCAAACATGTTTCTCGGAAAGCTTCTTTCTACCTCTTATCTGAGAATATTCTCTTTTTCATCATATTCCTCAGAGCACTCCCGAATATCCCATTGCAGATTCCAAGACAAAAGTGTTAGCAAACTTCACAATGAAAAGAATAGTGTAACTCTGTGAGATGAATTCACACATCACAGAGCAGTTTCTAGAAAGCTTCCATTTGGTGTTAATCTGAGGATATTTCCTTTGTCAATGTAGGCTTCAAAGTGCCTCCAAATATAGTATTACAGATTCCACGAAGACAGTGTTATCAAACTGCTGATTGAAAAGAGCTGTGTAACTCTGTAAGATGAATTCACACATCACAAAGCAGTTTCTCAGGAAGCTTATATCTATTTTTTACTGAGAATATTTTCTTTTTCACTAGAGGACTCAATGCACAAATATCGTACTGCAGATTCCACGAGAAGAATGTTATCAAACTGCTCAATGGAAACAATGGTGTAACACTGTAAGATGAATTCACATATTGCAAAGCAGGTTCTCAGAAAGCTTCTTTCGAGTTTTAATCTGAGGATATTTCCTTTGCCAGCACAGGCTTCAATGTGATCCAAAATATCCCCTCTCAGATTCCCAAAAAACAGTGCTACTAAACTGCTCCATGAAAAGAATGGTGTAACTCTATGAGATGAATTCCCACATCATAAAGCTAATTCTCAGGAAGTTTCTTTTTAGTTTTTATCTGAGGATATTTTCTCTTTCACCATATTCCTCAATCTGTTCTCAAGTATACCATTGCAGATTACACCAAAAAAGTGTTAGCAAAGTTCTCAATGAAAGAACACTGTAACTCTGTGAGGTGGATTCACACATCATAAAGAAGTTTCTCGTAAAGTTTCTTTCTAGTTTTAATCTGAGGATATTTCCTTTGTCACCATAGGCTTCAATGTGATCCAAAACATCCCTTCTCAGATTCCCCCAAAACAGTACTACTAAACTGCTCCAAAATAAAAGAATGGTGTAACTCTCTGAGATGAATTGCCACATCAGAATGCTGTTTCTCAGAAAGCTTCTTTTTAAGTTTTATCTTAGGATATTTTATTTTTCACCATATTCCTCAATGCACTCTGGAATATCAAATTGCAGATTCTATGAAGAAAGGTTTAGGAAACTTCTCAATGAAAAGAACAGTGAAACTCTGTGAGATGAATTCACACATCACAAAGCAGTTTCGAAGAAACCTTCTTACGGCTTTTTATCTGAGGATATTTTCTTTGTCACCATAGGCTTCAAAGCACTACCAAATACCCTGTTGCAGATTCCATGAACAGTGCAATCAAACTGCACAATTAAAAGAATGGTGTAACTCTGTGAGATGAATTCACATATCATGAAGCAGTTTCTCATAAAACTTCTTTCAAATTTTTATCTGAGGATATTTCCTTTTTCACAATATGCCTCAATGCACTCGAAAATACCCCTTTGTAGATGCCACAAAAACCGTGTTAGCGAACTGCTCCATGAAAAGAAAGGTGTAACTCTGTGAGATAAACACACACTTCAGAGAGAACTTTCCCAGAAAGCTTCTCTCTGGTTTTAATCTGAGGATATTTCTTTCATCACTATAGGTGTCAATGTCCTACAAAATATCCCTTATCAGATTCCCCAAAACCAGTTCTACCAAACTCATACATGAAAAAGAAGCTGTAACTCTGTGAGACAAATTCACAAATCAGAAAGCAGTTTCTCAGAAACCTTCTTTCTAGCTTTTATCTGAGGATATTTCCCTTTTAACCCTAGGCCTCAATACGCTCATGAATATCCCTTTGCAGATTCCATGGAAACAGTGTTAGCAAACTTCTACATGAAAAGAAAGGTGTAAATCTGTGAGATGAATTTACACATCACAATCCAGTTTCTCTGAAAGCTTCTTTTTAGATTTTGTCTGAGGATATTTCCTCTGTCACCATAGGCTTCTATGTGATCCAAAATATCCCTTCTCAGATTCGCCGAAAACAGTGCTAGAAAACTGCTCCATGAAAATAATGGTGCAACTCTGTGAGATGAATTCACACATCACAATGCAGTTTCTCAGAAACCTTCTGTCTAGTTTTTACCTGAGGATATTTCCTTTTTCACCAGAGTCCTCAACTCTCTCCCAAATATCCCTTTGTAGATTCCAAAAAAAAATAGTGTTCGCAAACTGCTCCATGGAAAGAAAGGTGTTACTCTGTGAGATGAATACACGAATCACAAGGAATTTTCTCAGAAAGCTTCTTTCTGGTTCTCATCTGAGGATATTTCCTCTGTCACCATAGACTTCACTGAAATCCAAAATATCCCTTCTCAAATTCGCCGTAAACAGTGCTACCAAACTGATCCATGAAAAGAATCATGTAACTCTGTGAGATGAATTAGCACATCACAAAGTGCTTTCTCATAAAGCTTCTTTCTAGTTTTTATATGAGGATGTTTCCTTTGTCCAATTAAACTTCAAACCATTCCATAATATCCCATTGCAGATTCCAAGAAAACAGAGTTAGCAAACTGCTTAAAGAAAAGAGCAGTGCAAATTTGTGTGATGAATTCACACATTGCAATGCAGTTTTTCAGAAAGATTCTGTTTTTTATCTGAAGATATTTCCTTTTTCATCATAGGCCTCAATGCACTCCCAAATATCCCTTTGCAGATTCCACGAAAAGAGTGTGATCAAAGAGCTCAATGAAAAGAATGGTGTAACTTTATGAGTTGAATTCAGAAATAAAAAGCAGTTTCTCAGAAAGCTTCTGTCTAGTTTGTGTCTGTGGATATTTCCTTTGTCACCATAAGCTTCAATGCTCTCCAAAATGTCCCCATACAGATTCCAAGAAAACAGCGCTGTCAAACTGATCAATGAACAGTGTAACTCTGTGAGATGAGCTCACACATCACAAAGCAGTTTCTCAGAAAGTTTCTTTTTGTTTTTATCTGAGGATGTTTCCTTCGTAACCATAGGCTTCAATATGCTCCCATAAATACTATTGCAGATTCCTCGAAAACAGTGTTATTAAACAGCTTAATGAAAAGAACGGTGTAACTCTGTGAGATTAATCCACACATCTCAAAGCAGTTTCTCAGAAAGCTTCTTTCTAGTTTTTCTCTGAGGATATTTCCCTTTTCACTATAGACCTCAATGCGCTCCCATTATCCCTTTGCAGATTGCATGAAAACAGTGTTCACAAACTGCTCAATGAAAAGTACAGTGTAACTGTGTGAGATTAATTTACACATCAGAATGCAGTTTCTCAGAAAGCTTCTTTCTAGCTCTTATCTGAGGATATTTAGTTTTCCTCCATGGCCCTGAAAGCTCCTCAAAATATCCCTTTCCAGATTCCATGAAAGCAGTGTCAGCAAATGGCTCCATGTAAAGAAAAGTGTAACTCTGTGAGATGAATTCACACATCACAGAGAACTTTCTCAGAAACCTTCTTTCTGGTTTTTATCTGAGGATATTTCCTTTGTCAAGATAGGCTTCAATGTGATCCAAAATAGTCCTTGTTAGATTCCCCAAAAACTGTGTTACCAAACTGATTCATGAATAGAATTCTGTAACTCTGTGAGATGAATTAACACATCACAAAGTGATTTCTCAGAAAGCTTCTTTCTTCTTTTTCTATTAGCAAATTTTCTATGACACCATAAGCTTCAATGCACTCCAAAAAATCCCATTGCAGATTCATAGAAAATATTGTGAGCATACTGCTCAATAAAAAGAAGAGTATGACACGCTGGGATGAATTTGCACATCACAAGAGTTTCTCAGAAATCGTCTTTTTGGTTTTTATCTCAGGATATTTCCTTTGTCACTACAGGCTTCAATGCACTCTCAAATATCCTGTTGGAGATTCCACAAAAACCGTGTTAGTAAAGTGCTCCATGAAAAGAAAGGTGTTACTCTGTGAGATGAATTCACACATCACAAAGCAGTTTCTCTGAAAGCCTCTTTCTACTTTTTCTGTGAGGGTATTTCCTATGTTACCATAAGCTTCAATGCACTCCAAAATATCCCATTGCAGTTTGCATGAAAAAAAAGTGTTATCAAACTGCTCAATGAAAAGAATGGTGTAACTCTATGAGATGAATTCACAAATCACAAACCAGTTTCTAAGAAAGCTTCTTTCTATATTTTGTCTAAGGATATTTTTCATATTCCTCAATGCACTCGTGAATATCACTTTTCAGATTCCATGAAAATAGTAGTTGCAAACTGCTCCATGAAAGAAAAGGTATAAATTGGTGAGATGAATTCACACATCACAAAGTAGTTTCTCAGAAAGATTCTTTCTCCTGTTTTCTGAGGATATTTCGTTAGTCACTATAGGCTTCAATGCGCTACCAAATATTCTAGGTAGATTTCGTGAAAACAGTGTTACCAATGAAAAGAAGGTGTAACTCTGTGAGGTGAAATCACACATCACAAAGAACTTTCTCAAAAAGATTCTTTCAATTTTTTATCTTAGGATGTTTCTTTTGTCACCATACGCTTCAATGTGATCCAAAAGGTCCCTTCTGAGATTCCCCAAAAACAGTGCTACCAAACAGCTTCATGAAAATAATCATGTAACTCTGTGAGATGAGTTCACAAATACAAAGCCATTTCCCGGAAAGCTTCTTTCTAGTTTTTGTCTGAGGATATTTCCTTTGTCACCATAACCTTCAATGTACTCCAAATTATTCCTTTGCTGATTCCATGAAAACAGTGTTAGCAAACTGTTGAATGAAAAGAATGATGTAACTCTGTCAAATGATTTCACACATGCCAAAGGAGTTTCTCAGAAAGATTTTTCCTAGTTTTTATCTGAGGATATTTCCTTTTTCATCATAGGTCTTAATGCACTCTCAAATATCCTTTTGCAGATTGCATGAAAACGGTGTTAGCAAACTGCTCAATGAAAAGAACAGTGAACTCTGAGATTAATTCACACATCACAAAGCAGTTTCTCATAAAGTTTCTTTCTAGTTTTTATCTTAGGATATTTCCTTAGTCACCATAGGCTTCAAAGCAATGCAAAACATGTGTTTTCAGATTCCCCAAAAACAGTGCTACCAAACTGTTCAATAAAAAGAATCATGTAACTCTGGGAATTAATTCACATATCACAAAGCAGTTTCTCAGAAAGCTTCTTTCTAGTTTTATTTTGGAGGATATTTCCTTTGTCACCTAAAGCTTCAATGCACTCTGAAGCATGCCTTGCAGATTCCACAAAAACGGTGTTTGCAAGTTGCTCAATGGAAAGAATGGTGTTACTATGTGAGATGAATTCACAAATCACAAAGCAGTTTCTCAGAAAACTTCTTTTTAGTTTTTGTCTGAGGATATTTCCTGGCCACCATAAGCTTCAAACCACTCCTAAATATCCCATTGCAGATTCCAAGAAAACAGTGTTAGCAAACTACTCAATGCAAAGGGCAGTGTAATTCTGTGAGATGAATTCACACATCACAAAACAGATTCTCAGAAAGCTTCTTTCTAGTTTTTATATGAGGGTGTATCCTTTGTCACCATAAATTTCAATGAGCTCACAAATATCCCTTTGCAGATTCCAAGAAAAGAGTGTTAGCAAACTGCCCCATGAGAATAAAGGTGTGATTCTGTGAGATAAACTCACACATTAAAAAGAACTTTCTCAGAAAGCTTATTTCTATTTTTTATCTGAGGATATTTCCTTTGTCACCGTAGGCTTCAATGCAATCCAAAATATCCCTTCTCAGATTCCCCAAAACAGTGTTACCAAACTGATCCAGAAAAGAATCATTTACTCAGTGGGAAGAATTAACATATCATAAAGTGGTTTCTCACAAAGCTTCATTTAGTTTTGTATGAGGGTATTTCCTTTGTCACCTTAAGCTTCAATGTGCTCTCAAATATACCTTTGCAGATTCCATGGAAACAGTGTTAGCAAACTACTCAACGAAAAGAACAGTGTCACTCAGCGAGATGAATGCACACATCACAAAGCAGTTTCTCAGAAAGCTTATTTCTAGCTTTTATCCAAGGAGAGTTCCTTTTTCACCATAGGCATCCATGCACTCCCGAATATCCCTTTGCAGATTCCATGAAAACAGTGTTAGCCAACTGCTCTCTGGAAAGAACGGTGTAAATCTGTGAGATGAACTCACACAGCACAATGCAGATTTTTCAGAAAGCTTCTTTCTAGTTTTTATCTGAGTATATTTATTTTGTCATCGTAGGTTTCAATGAGATCCAAAATATCCCTCCTCCAATACCCCATCACAAATTGGTTTCTCAGAAAGATTCTTCCCACGTTTTCTATGAGGACATATCCTATGTCATCATAATTTTCAATGCACTCCAAAATATCCCTTTTAAGATTCCAAGAAAACAGTGTCAGCAAACTGCTTGAGGAAAACAATAGTGTAACACTGTGAGAGGAATTCACACAACACAAAGCAGTTTCTAAGATAGCTTCCTTTTCCTTTGTCTATGAAGATATATGCTTTGTCACCTTAGGCTTCAATATACTCACAAATATCCTATAGCAGATTCCACGATAACAGTGTTATCAAACTACTAAATGAAAAGGATGGTGTAACTCTGTGAGGTGAATTCACACACTACAAAGCAGTTTCTCAGAAAGCTTCTTTTTGGTTTATCTATGAGTATATTTCCTTTGTTGCCATAAATTTCAATGTGCTAAGAAATATCAGAGTGCAGATTCCAAGAAAACAGTATAAGCAAACTGTTCAATGCGAAGTACAGTGTAACTCTGTGAGTTGAATTCACACGTCACAAAGCAGTTTCTCAGAAAGCTTCCTTCTAGTTTTTATTTGAGGATATTTCATTTCTCACTGTAGGCCTGAATGTACTCTCAAATATCACTTTGCAGATTCCACAAAAACAGTGGTAGCAAACTGCTCCATGAAAATAGAGGTGTAGCTCTGTGAGGTGAATTCACAAATCACAAAGTAGTTTCTCAGTCAGCTTCTTTTTGGTGTTTGTCTGAGGATAATACCTTTGTCACCATAGGCTTCAATGTACTCCCAAATATCCTATTGAAGATTCCATGAAAACAGTATTAACAAATTGCCCCATGAAAATAGAGGCATAACTCTGTGAGATGAATTCACACATCACAAAGATCTTTCTCAGAAATCTTCTTTCTAATTTTTATCTGAGGATACTCCCTTTGTCATGATAGGCTTCACTACGATCCAAAATATCCCTTCTCAGATTCCCTAAAAACAGTGCTACCAAACTGATCCAAGAAAAGAATCACGTAACTCTGTGAGATGAATTAACACATCACAAAGTAGTTTTCTCAGAAAGCTTCTTTCTAGTTTTCATATGAGGATATTTCCTTTATCACCATAAGCTTCAATGTACTCTGAAATATCAAATTGCAGATTCCAAGAAAATAATGTTAGCAAACTGCTCAATGAAAAGAACAGAGTAACTCTGTGGGATGAAATCATGCATCAAAAATGAGTTTCTCAGAAAGATGGTTTCTAGTTTTTAAGTCAGCATATTTCCTTTTTCACCGTAGGCCTCAACGCACTACAAAATATCCTATTGCAGATTAAACAAAAACAGTGTTATCAAACTACTCAGTGAAAAGAACCATGCAATTCTCTGAGATGAATTTACACATCACAAAGCAGTTTCCCAGAAAGCTTCTTTCTAGATTTTATCTTAGCGTATTTCCTTTTTCACTACAGACCTCAATGCACTCCGAAATATCCCATTGCAGATTCAAGAAAAACAATATTAGCAAACTGTTCCATGAAAACAAAGGTGTAACGCTCTGAAATGAATTCATACATCACAATGTCCTTTCTCAGAAAGCTTATTTCTACTTTTTTTCTGAGGATATTTCCTTTGTCACCATGGTCTTCAATGTGATCCAAAATATCCCTTCTCAGATTCCCCAAAAACAGTGCTACCAAACTGATTCATGAGAAGAATCATGTAACTCTGTCAGATGAATTAACACAACACAGAGTGGTTTCTCAAAAAGCTTCCTTCCAGTTTTCATCTGAGGATATTTAATGTATCACCATAGACCTCAAAGTGCTCCCATATATCCCTTTGCAGATACCACGAAAACAGTGTTAGTAAACTGCTCAATGAAAAGAACAGTGTAATGCTGTGACACGAATTGATACATCACAAAGCAGTTTCCCAGGAAGCGACTTTCTAGTTTTTATCTGAGGATATTTCCTATTTCACCATAGGCCTCAAGGTGCTCCCAAATATTGCCTTGCAGATTCCACGTAAACAGTGTTAGTAAACTGCTCCATGGAAAGAAAGGTGTAACTCCATGAGATGAATTCACAAATTACAAAACAGGTTCTCAGAAAGCTTCATTCTATATTTTGTCTGAGGATATTTCGTTTGTCACTATAAGCTTCAAAGCACTCCAAAATATCCCATTGTAGAGTCCAAGAAAACAGTGTTAGCAAACTGCTCAATGAAAAGAACAGTGTAACTCTGTGAGATGAATTCACATTTCACAAAGAAATTTCTCAGAACGCTCCTTTCTAGTTTTAATCTGAGAGTATTTCCTATGTCACCATAAGCTTCCGTGCGAGCCAAAATATTCCTTCTCAGATTCCTCTAAAACAGTGCTACAAAACTGATATGTGAAAGGAATTGTGTAACTCTGTGAGATGAATTAAAGCATCACAAAGCAGTTTCTCAGAAAGATTCTTTCTCATTTTTATCTGAGGATATTTAATTTTTCACTATAGCCCTCAATGCGCTCCCAAATATCCCTTTGCCAATTCCACGATAACAGTGATAGGAAACTGTTCCTTGAAAAGAAAGGTGTAACTCTCTGAGATGAATTCACAAATCACAAAGAACTTTCTTAGAAAGCTTCTTTCTAGTTTTTATCTGAGGATATTTTCTTTATCACCATAGGCTTCAAAGTGAAACAAAATATCCCTTCTCAGATTCCCCAAATGAGATACCAAACTGATCTATGAAAGTAATCATTTAACCCTGTCAGATGAATTAATATATCAAAAAGTGGTTTCTCAGAAAGCTTCTTTCTAGTTTTTATATGAGAGTATTTCCTTTGTCACCATAGGCTTCAATGCGATCCAAAGTATCCCTTCTCACATTCCCCAAAAACAGTGCTACCAAACGGATTCATGAAAAGAATCGTGTAACTCCATGAGATTAATTCACAAACCACAAAGCAGTGTCTCAGAATTCTTCTTTCTTTCACGTTTTTACCTGAGGATATTTAGTTTTTCACCATAGGCGTCAATGCCCTACGAAATATCCATTTACAGATTCCACGACAACAGTGTTAGCAAACAACTCCATGAAAAGAAAGGTGTAACTCTGTGAGATGAATTCACACATCACAAAGAACTTTCCCAGAAAAGAAATGTATAGTTTTCATCTGAGGATATTTCCTTTGTCACCATAGGCTTAAATGGGAACCAATATATCCTTTCTCAGATTTCCCAAAAACAGTGATGCCAAACTGATCCATGAAAAGAATCATGTAACTTTGTGAGATGAATTAACACATCACAAATCGGTTTCTCAGAAAGCGTCTTTCTACTTTTTCTCCTAGGATATTTCCTGTATCACTATAGGCTTCAAGATGCTCCGAAATACTGCATTTAAGATTCCAAGAAAACAGTGTTAGCAAACTGGTCAATGAAAAGAACAGTGTAACACTGATATGAACTCACATATCACAAAGCAGTTTCTTTGAAAGTTTCCTTTTGGTTTAACAATGAGATTATTTCCTGTATCACCATAGGCTTCAATGCACTCCTAAATATCCTACTGCAGATTCCACGAAAACAGCGTTATAAAACTACTCAATGAAAAGAATGTTGTAACTATGTGAGATGAATTCACACATCACAAAGCAGTTTCTCTGAAAGCATCTCTTTTGTTTATCTATGAGAATATTTCCTTTGTCACAATAAGCTTAAATGCGTTCCAAAATATCCCATTGTAGACTCCAGGAAAACAGTTAGCAAGCAGCTCAATGAAACGAAGAGTGTAAATCTGTAAGATGAATTCACACATCACAAAGCAGTTTCTCAGAAAGCTTCTTTCTACTTTTTCTCTGAGGATATTTCCTTTTTTACCATAGGCCTCAATGTGCTCCCAATCATCCCTTTGCAGATTCCACAAAAATTGTGTTAGAATTCTGCTCCATGAACAGAAAGGTGATACTCTGAGAAGTGAATACACATATCACAAAGAAGTTTCTGAGAAAGATTCTTTCTAGTTTTTATCTGAAGATATTTCCTTTGTCACCCTAAGCTTCAATGTGATCCAAAAGATCCCTTCTCAGATTCACCAAAAACAGTGCAGCAAAACTGCTCCATGAAAAGAATGGTGTAGCTATGTGAGATGAATTCACACATCACAAAGGTATGTCTCAGACAGCTTCTTTCCAGTACTTATCTGAGGATATTTCCTTTTTCTCCATATTCATCAGTGTGCTCCAGAATATCCCATTGCAGATTCCACGAAAAAAGGGATAATAAACTTCTCAATGAAGAGAACGGTGTAACTCTGTGATATGAATAGACACATCACAAAGGTATGTCTCAGACAGCTTCTTTCCAGTACTTATCTGAGGATATTTCCTTTTTCTCCATATTCATCAGTGTGCTCCAGAATAT
>NW_012116777.1:886686-894285 GCF_000951035.1 Colobus angolensis palliatus | reverse complement strand
GAGTATGTATACTTTTTCAACATATACCTCAATGCACTCACGAATATCCCTTTTCAGATTCCACGAAAATAGTATTAGCAAACTGCTCCAAGAAAGAAAATGTGTAAATCTGTGAGATGAATTCACACATCACAAAGCAGTTTTTCAGGAAGATTTTTTTGGTTTTTCTCTGAGGATGTTTCCTCAGTCACCATAGGCTTCAATGTGCTCCCAAATATTCTATTGCAGATTCCGTGAAAACAGTGTTAGCAATCTCCTCCATGAAAAGAAAGGTGTAACTCTGTGAGGTAAAATCCCACATCACAAAGAAATTTCTCAGAAAGCTTCTTTCAATTTTTTATCTTAGGATGTTTCTTTTGTCACCATAAGCTTCAATGTGATACAAAATGTCCCTTCTGAGATTCCTCAAAATCAGTGCAACCAAAAAAGCTTCATGAAAATAATCGTGTAACTCTGTGAGATGAGTTCACAAATCACAAAGCCGTTTCCCAGAAAACTTCTTTCTAGTTTTTGTCTGAGAATATTCCCTTTGTCACCATAATCTTCAATGTGCTCCAAATTATCCCTTTGCCGATTCCATGAAAACAGTGTTAGCAAACTGCTCAATGAAAAGAATGGTGTAACCCTGTGAAATGAATTCGCACATCACAAAGCAATTTCTCACAAAACTTTTTTCTAGTTTTTATCTGAGGATATTTCCTTTTTTGATATAGGCCTTAATGTGCTCCCATATATCCCTTTGCAGATTGCATGAAAACAGTGTTAGCAAAGTGCTCAATGAAAAGAATGGTGTATTTGTGAGGTTACTTCACACATCATGAAGCAGTTTCTCATAAAGCTTCTTTCTAGTTTTTATCTTAGGATATTTTCTTAGTCACCATAGACGTCAAAGTGTTCCAAAATATCCCTTCTCAGATTCCCCAAATACAGTGCTACCAAACTGTTCCATGAAAAGAATAATGTAACTCTGTGTGATGAATTCACATATCACAAAGCAGTTTCTCAGAAAGCTTCTTTCTAGTTTTTATTTAGGGGTATATCCTTCATCACCATAGGCTTCAAGGAGCTAAAAAATATCCCTTTGCAGATTTCAAGAAAACAGTGTCAGCAAACTGCCCCATGAAAAGAAAGGTGTAACTCTGTGAGAAGAATTCACACATTACAGAGAACTTTCTCAGAAAGCTTATTTCTATTTTTTATCTGAGGATATATCCTTTGTCACCATAGGCTTCAATGTGATCCAAAATATCCCTTCTCACATTCCCCAAAACAGTGCTACCAAACTGAGTCAGAGAAGAATTGTTTAACTCAGTGGGAATAATTAACACATCACAAAGTGGTTTCTCAGAAAGTTTATTTTTAGTTTTTGTATGAGGGTAATCCTTTTGTCACCTTAAGCTTCAATGCACTCTGAAATATAACTTTGCAGATTCCATGTAAACAGTGTTAGCAAACTACTCAATGAAAAGAACAGTGTCACTCTGAGAGATGAATTCGCACATCACAGAGGAGTTTCTCAGAAAGTTTCTTTCTAGTTTTTATCCGAAGATATTTCCTTTTTCAACATAGGCCTCCATATGCTTCCAAATATCCCTTTGTAGATTCCATAATAAAAGTGATAGCCAACTGCTCCCGGAGAAACAGTGTAACTCTGTGAGATGAATTCACACATCACAAAGCAGATACTCAGAAAGCTTATTTCTAGTTTTTAATTGAGGATATTTATTTTGTCACCACAGGCTTCAATGAGATCCAAAATATCCCTCCTCCAATTCCCCAAAAACAGTGCTACCATAATGATTCATGAAAATAATTGCGTATCTCGGTGAGATGAATTCACACGTTACAAGGTAGTTTCTCAGAAAGCTGCTTTCTCGTTTTCACCTGAGGATATTTCGTTTTTCACCATACTCCTCCAAGTGCTCCCAGATATCCTTTTGCAGATTCCATGAGAACAGTGTTACCAATGGCTCCATACAAAGTAGGAAATGTGTAATTCCGTGAGATGAATTCAGATATCACAAAACGGTTTCTCATAAATCTTCTTTCTAATTTTTATCTGAGGATATTTTCTCTGTCACCACAGGCTTCAAAGTGATCCAAAATATCCTTTTTCAGGATCCCCAAAAACAGTGCTGCCAAATTGATCCATGAAAAGGATCGTGTAACACTGTGAGATGAATTAACACATCATAAAGCAGTTTCTTAGAAAGCTTCTTTCTACCTTTTCTATGAGGACGTTTCCTATATCATGATAATTTTCAATGTGCTCCAAAATTTCCCTTTTAAGATTCCAAGAAAACAGAGTTAGGAAATTGCTCAATAAAAACAACAGTGTAACACTGTGAGAGGAATTCACACAACACAAAGCAGTTTCTCAGATAGCTTCCTTTTCCTTTATCTATGAGGATATGTGCTTTGTCACCATAGATTTCAATGCACTCCCAAATATCCTATAGCAGATTCCATGATAACAGTGTTATCAAACTACTAAATGAAAAGGATGGTGTAACTCTGTGAGGTGAATTCACATATTACAAAGCAGTTTCTCAGAAAGCTTCTTTTTGGTTTGTCTATGAGTATATTTCCTTTGTTACCATAAAATTCAATGTGCTAAGAAATATCAGAGTGCAGATTCCAAGAAAACAGTGTAAGCAAACTGCTGAATGCAAACTACCGTGTAACTCTGTGAGTTGAATACACATATCACAAAGTAGTTTCTCAGACAACTTCTTTTTGGTGTTTGTCTGAGGATAATTCCTTTGTAACCTTAGGCTTCAATGCATTCCCAAATATCTTTTTGAAGATTACACAAAAACAGTATTAGCAAACTGCTCCATGAAAACAAAAGTATATCTCTGTGAGATTAATTCACACATCACAAAGAACTTTCTCAGAAAGCTCCATTATAGTTTTTTTCTGAGGATATTTCCTTAGTCACCATAGACTTCAATGATATCCACAGTATCCCTCCTCAGATTCCTCAAAAACAGGGCTTTCAGACTAATCCATGAAAACAATCATGTAACTCAGTGAGATGAATTCAGAAATCACAAAGCAGTTTCTCAGAAAATGTCTTTCTAGTTTTTGTCTGATTATATTTCCTTTTACACAAAAAGCTTCAGTGCGCTCTGAAATATCTCATTGCAGATTCCGAGATATCAGTATTAACAAACTGGTCAATGAAAAGAAGAGTGTAACTCTGTGAATTGAATTCACACAGCACAAAGCAGTTTCTCAGAAAGCTTCCTTTTGGTTTTCCTCTGAGGATATTTCCTTTTTCACTATGGGCCTCAATGTGTTCCCAAATATCCCTTTGCTGATTTCACGAGAACTGTGTTAGCAAACTCCCCCATGAAACAAAACGTATAACTCTGTGAGATGGATTCACACATCACAAAGAACTTTCTCAGATAGACTCTTTCTAGTTTTTATATGAGGATATGTCCTTAGTCACCATAGGCTTCAAAGCGATCCAAAATACCCCTTCTTAGATTCCCCAATAACAGTGCTACCAAACGGATCCATGGAAACAATCTTGAAACTCTGTCAAATGAATTAACACATCCCAAAGCGATTTCTCAGAAAGCTTCTTTCTAGTTTTTATATGAGGATATTTCCTTTGTCAAAATAAGCTTCAATGTGGTTCGAAATATCCCATTGCAGATTCCAAGAAAACAGTGTTAGCAAGCTGTTTAATGAAAAGAACAGGGTAATTCTCTGACATTAATTCACACATCACAATGCAGTTTCTCTGAATGTTGCTTTCTAGTTTTTGTCTGAGGATATATACTTTTTCACACTAAATTTCAATGCGCTCAGAAATATGCCAGTGCAGATACCAACTAAACAGTGCTAGCAAACTTCGCTATGAAAACAACAGTGAAACTCTATGCACTGAACTCAAACATCATAAAGCTGATTCTCAGAAACATTTTTTCTAGTTTTTCTATGAGGGTATTTCCTTTTTCACTATTGGCCTCAATGCACTCCCAAATATCCATTTTCAGACTCCACGAAAACAGAGTTACCAAACTTCTCCATGAAAAGAAAGGTGTAGCTATGTGAGATGAATTCACACATCACAAAGAACTTTCTCAGAAAGCTTCGTTATAGTTTTTATCTGAGGATATTTTCTTTTTCACTATAGGCTTCAATGTGATACAAAATATCCCTTCTCAGATTCCCCAAAAAACAGTGCTACCAAACTGATCCATGAGTAGAATCATGTAACACTGTCCAGTAAATTCACAAATCACAAAACAGTTTCTTATAACGTTTCTATCTAGTTTTTGTCTGAGGATATTTGCTAATTCACAATAAGCTTCAATGGGCTCTGAAATATCCCATTGTAGAATTCAAGAAAACAGTGTTAGCAAACTGCTCAATGACTCGAACAGTGTAACTCTGAGGCTTCAATGCAATCCCAAATATCCTATTGCAGGCTCCAGGAAAACAGTTTTATCATACATTTCAAAGAAAAGAATGGTGTAACACTGTGAGAAGAATTCACCCATAACAAACCAGTTTCTCAGAAAGCTTCTTTGTAGTTTTATAGTTTTTAGCTGAGGATATTTCCTTTTTTACCATAGGCCTCAGTGCACTCCCAGATACCCCTTTGCATATTCCATGAAAACAGTGTTAGCGCACTGCTCCATGAAAACAAAGGTGTATCTCTGTGAGATGAATTCACACATCCCAAAAGCCTTTCTCAGAAAGCTTTTTTCGAGTTGTTATCCGAGGATAATTTCTTTGTCACCCTAGGCATCAATGCTATCCAAAATATCCCTACTCAGATACCTGAAAAACAATGCTAAGAAATTGATCCATGAAAAGAATAGTGTAACTCTGTGAGATTAATTAACACATCTCACAGCAATTTCTCAGAAAGCTTCTTTCTAATATTTATATAAATGTATTTCCTTTATCAATGTAAGCTTCAACACACTCCGAAGTATCCCATTGCAGATTCCACAAAAACAGTGTTAGCAAATTGCTCCATGAAAATAAATGTGTAAATCTGTGAGATGAATTCACACATCTCTAAGAACTTTCTCAGAAATCTTCTTTCTAGTTATAATCTGAGCATATTCCCTTTTTCACCATAGGTTTCAATGTGATCCAAAACAACCATTCTCAGATTCCCTAAAAACAGTGCTATTCAACCGATCCATGAAAAGAATTGTGTAACTCTGTGAGAAGAATTAACACATCATAAAGCAGTTTCCCAGAAAGTATCTTTCTAATTTTTGTCTGAGGATATTTTCTTATTCACAATAAATTTCAACTCACTCCAAAATATCCCATTGCAGAGTCCAAGAAAACAGTGATACCAAATTACTCAATAAAAAGAATAGTGTAACTCTGTGAGATGAATTTCCACATCATAAAGCCATTTCTCAGAAAGCTTATTTTTGATCTTTATCTGAGGATATTTCCTTTGTCACTATGGGCTTCAAGGCACTCCCAAATATCCTTTTGTAGATTCCATGAACACAGTGTTATCAAACTGCACTATGAAGCGAATGGTGTAACTCTGTGAGATGAATTCACACATCAAAAATCAGTATCTCAGAAAACATCTTTCTAATTTTGATCTGAGGATAATTCCTTTTTCAATATAGGCCTCAATGCATCCCAAATATCCCTTTGCAGATTCCATGAAAGCAGCATTAGCGAACTGCTCCATGAAAGGAAAGGTGTAACTCTGTGAGATGAATTCACACATCACAAAGAACTTTATCAGATCCTTTCTTTCTAGTTTTTATCTGAGGATGTTTCTCTTGTCACTATAGGCTTCATTGTGATCTCAAATATCACTTCTCAGTTCCCCAAAAACAGTGCTACCAAAAAGATCCATGAAATGCATCGTGTAACTCTGGGAGATGAATTAACATGAAAAGAACACTGTAATTCTGTGAGATGATTTCACATATTACAAAGCAGTTTTTCAGAAAGCTTATTCTTGGTTTTTATTTGAGGATATTTACAAATATCCCTTTGCAGATGGCACTAAAACAGTGTTAGCAAACTTCTCCATGATAAGAATGGTTTAAATCGGTCACATGAATTCACACAACACAAGGAACTTTCTCAGAAAGCTTCTTTCTACTTTTTATCAGAGGACATTTCCTTTGTCACCATAGTCGTCAATGTGATCCAAAATATCACTTCTCAGATCCCCCAAAAACACTGCAACCAAACTGCTCCATGAAATGAACACTGTATCTCTGTGAGACGAATTCACACGTCACAAAGTAGTTTCTCAAAAAGTTTCTTTTTAGTTTTTATCTGCGAATAATTCTTTTTTCACTATAGGCCTCAATAAATTCTTTTTTCACTATAGGCCTCATTGAGCACTCTGAAATATCCTCTGATAAAAACTCGAAAGAAGCTTTCTGAGAAACTGCTTTGTGTTGTGTGAATTCATCTCACAGAGTGGCACTGATCCTTTCATTGAGCAGTTTGCTAACACTGTCTTCTTGGAATCTGCAATGGGATATTTCCAAGTGCATTTCAGCTTGTGATCACAAAGGAAATATCATCATATAAAAACTAGAAAGAAGCTTTCTGAGAAACTGCTTTTGGATGTGTTAAATCATCTCACAGAGTTACATGATTCTTTTCATGGATTGGTTTGCTATCACTGTTTATGTGGAATCTGAGAAGGGATATGTTGGATGGCATTGAAGCCTATGGTTACTAAGGAAATATCCTCAGATAAAAAGTAACAAGAAGCTTTCTGAGACAGTTCTTTGTGATTTGTGAAATATTCTCACAGAGTTACACCTTTCTTTTTATATAGCAGTTTGCTGACAGAGTTTTCATGGAATCTGCAAAGGGATATTTGTGATCGAATTGAGGCCTATAGTGGAAAAGGAAATATCCACAGATACAAGCTAGAAAGATGGTTTCTAAGAAACTGCTATGTGATTTTTGAATTCAATTCACAGATGATTTGCTTTCTGGGAAACTGATTTGCTTCCCAGGAAGCCAATTTGCTTTCTAGGAAACCAGGGCCTGTATTGAATGACCAGCGAGTAGACAGAGCTAGGAGCAAAACTGCACATTTATTTTTGGTCCCCCAGCTTCAGGAAAGAAGGTGTGGGGGAGGGGTGAGGTCCATCAGTCTCAGTCAGGGGAGGCCAGGGGAGTCACCCGGTGGAGCTCTCAGGCGGAGTTCCTACAGTCCCGACAGGAGTGAGGGCTGAGGAAGTGTGCACCGCGTGCCCACCAGGAGCGGCTTTTATGTCCTGGGCCCGGAAGTGGGAGGGCAGTGGGCGGGACATACGCGGGTCAGGGTCGGGGCAGTAGGCGTGGCTAGGCGGGTTCCTGTTTTTCTCCATCCGTGGTTGGGTTGCGCCTGCGCAGTCCACCTGTGTCTTTCCCGGGCGCGGGAAAGCTGATGGTAAAGAAGCCAGAACTGCACCATTTTGCCTCCGCTCATCCACACAGTCCAACCTTTTATTGATAATAGTGATAAGGGGCGCCGTGGTCTGTCTGGCTACTTCCTGCTGTTAAGGGACGTCATTAAGGTTGGGGTCTATGGTTGGTATTTGGACCTACGGATGAAGAGGCATCTGGTTGAAGGTGACGCGC
>NW_012116777.1:885792-886276 GCF_000951035.1 Colobus angolensis palliatus | reverse complement strand
GCTGAGAGAGAGATGTGGGCTATAGGTGTCTGTTGGAGAGGGGTGTGCTAGTTCTGCATGTTGTCTCAGGAGTTGTCTCAAGAGGGTGAGGTATGAGAGATAAGGTGCCAGTGGGGAAGAAAGGGTGGGTAACTGCTGGAGGGTGAGGGGCCAGCCGTAAACTAATTCAAACAGACTGAGGCCTGTTGGGCTCCATGGGGCTGCTCGCAGCCAGGTTAGGGCCAGGGGAAGGAGAGTTACCCACGATTGTCGAGTCTCGAGGGAGAGTTTGGTGTGTTGCTGCTTAATGAGCCTGTTGGCCTTCTCTATTTTACCAGAAGACTGAGGTCTATAAGGGATGTGGAGTTTCCAGGTGATGTGTAGGAGGGCTGCCACATGTAGGACTACCTTGGAGATGAATGCTGGGCATTGTCAGACTGAAGAGTGAGCAGGAGGCCAAACCTAGGAATAATGTGTTCAGTGGGTATGGAGGCAACTATATTGG
>NW_012116777.1:884959-885742 GCF_000951035.1 Colobus angolensis palliatus | reverse complement strand
AGTTTCTCCTATAGTGGGATAGGCTTCTTTCCATCCTGAAAAAGTATCAACGAGGGTTAAGAGATATTTGAATTTTTTATGCCTTGGCATGTGGGTAAAGTCAATTTGCCAATCTTTGCCTAGTTGGTGCCCTCTGAGTTGATGTCTCGGATGGGGGTTGCACAATGCGCCTTGAGGATTTGTCTTTAGGCAGATAGGGCACTGCTGGTTGATTGTAAGTAAGTGTTTTTGTAGTGCTGGACAGTGGAGGAGGGGATTTAGAAAATTGTATAAGGCTTTGAGTCCTATATGTAAGGAATTATGTATGTCTGTTAGAATGGTATGGAGTTGTGTTTCAGGAATAACTAATTTGTTATCAATATATATCCAGTCATCGGAAGTTAGTTTGGCTGTTGGATTTGGTAATAGTTTGGCCTTTTCCTCTTGGGTGTAAATAGGAGTATATTGAGGAGAGAGAAAACAAATAGAGGGAAGTGTGGGGGTGGAGAATCCGGCCGCCATTTGGCAGTGGTGTCGGCAAAACTATTGCCAGCTGCTACTGGTTTAGATGGAGTTTGGTGGCCTGTACAATGTATAATGGCTACCTTAGAAGGTGCCGACAGTGCATGTAGTAGTTTGAGTGTTTGTTATTTGTTGATAATAGGGGTAGCACAGGTGGTTAAAAACCCTCTCTCTTTCCAGATGACTGAATGGGTGTGTGCAATTAGGAAAGCATATTTAGAATCTGTGTATGTTTACTGTTTTTCCTTTTGATAGGAGGAGTGCCTTGGTTAGTGCAGTGAG
>NW_012116777.1:835016-884824 GCF_000951035.1 Colobus angolensis palliatus | reverse complement strand
CCAGCCTTCTACAGTTGGGTCTAGTTGTTTGGATATATAGGCCACAGGGTGGTGGGTGCTGCCAACAGGCTGGGCTAAGAGACCAACTGCCACTTTCTGCCTTTCATCTGTAAAGAGTTGGAAGGGACGCTGGAAATCAGGCAGTGAGAGAGTGGGTTGTGGAGAAGGCAAGCTTTTAAGTGGGCGAAATGAGTCGAGATTAACTTGGGGTTGGACCAAGGCCCATGTGGGGTTTCTTTAACTGCAGTGTATAAAGGCTTGGGTAAGATTCCAAAATTGGGGATCCAATGTCTGAAAAAGCCTATTAGACCCAAGAAGGACTGAACTTCTTTTGCATCTTGAGGGGGAAGGAGGCTTTGTATTAGGGCCACATGGTCAGTTGTTAGTGACTGGGTTGTTGGAGTGATTTCAATTCCCAAGTATGTGACGGTTTGGCTAGAAATTTGGGCCTTGTGTTTAGATACCCTATAACCTAGTGAGCGTAAATGGTTGAGGAGAGTTGCAGTGTCTAGAAGAGAGTCTTGTTTGGTAGGGCTACAGATTAGGAGATCATCTACATACTGCAGAACTTTGCTATTGGTGAGGGGGCAGGAGGCCAGGTCTCTTGCTAAGGCCTGACCAAAGAAGTGGGGGCTGTCCCGGAACCCTTGTGGGAGGACTGTCCACGTCAGTTGAGTGGAGGTGTGTGTGTCTGGGTCTTCCCATGTGAAAGCAAAAAGGAACTGGCAGTCTGTGTGTAGGGGTATGGTAAAGAAAGCATCCTTAAGGTCTAGCATAGGAAAATAAGTAGAATTGGTGGGGATATGGGACAGAAGGGTGTAAGGGTTGGGAAGTACAGGGTGTGGTGGACGGATAGCCTCATTGACTAGCCAGAGATCCTGCACTAACCTACACGTTCCATCTGCCGTTTTGACTGGAAGTATTGGAGTATTACAGGGGAAATGGGTGTTGAGAAGAATATGTTGGCTACGTAGCCGCATGATAATTGGCTTTAAACCCTGTAGATGTGTCAGAGAGAGAGAATTGGGGGCGGTTTGGGAAACGAGTGGGGTCTTTGAGCTTGACAAGAACTGATGGGTGGTGGGCCGCTATGACCAGGATGGAAGTGTCCCACACTTGAGGGTGTACAAAAATTGGGAAGATGGGGTTGGGGATGGCATAGGAGGAACATGTGAGCATGCACAAAGCATGAAAAACAGGTCTTGAGGGGATTGAAGTGGAGTAGATGAGGTGGTGGGAATGGATATGGAGGCCCTTAAGGTGCTCAGGATGTCTCGGCCTAATAAGGGGGCAGGGCATGAGGGTATAATGAGGAACAAGTGCGCAAAGTAGTTGTTGGCCAGGCAGCAATTAAGGAGGTGGGTTTTTCGTGTTGTGGATGGCTTTCCATTTGCTCCTACTACGGAGATATTGGATGGAAGGCTAGGTCCAGAGAAGGATGGCAAAACAGAATAGGTAGCCGCTCTGTCAATGAAAAAATTAATTGTCTTACCCACTACCAGGAGAGTTACCCACGACTCGGTGAGGGTGATGGGGGTCCCCAAGTCTCAGCACCTTCAGTTGTCGTCGTCCAGATGTAGGAGCTGGAAGGAGCTCCCAGGATCCTGGGAAAGGGGGTCATGTCGAGACGTGGCACCAGTTATCAGGGTGGGGCAATCAGACTTCCAGTGTCCTTCCTGTTGGCAAGCAGGGCAGGGGGTTGCTGGTGGACAAGAGTTAGGACATTCGCTGGCCCATTGTCTGACCCCTTGCACTTATAGCAAGGCTGCACTGGGGCTCGGAGACCTTGTGGACAACTGTTGGCATAGTGTCCTGCCTTGCCGCACTTATAGCAGGCTCCTTTTTTAGTCTTGGAGTCTGCGGGGTGTGTGCTCTGTGGTTACGACTGGGTTGTAAAGCTGTCACTAGGAGTTGCACTTTCTGTTTGAGGCGAGCCTGTCGCTGTGCCTCAGTCGTCTCCTCTCTGGAGTTATAGACCTTAAAGGCTAATTTAACTAGGTCTTGTATTGGTGTCTCGGGACCATTTTCCACCTTTTGGAGTTTTTTGCGAATATCGGGAGCTGATTGGGAAATGAAATGAGATGCCAAAATAGCGACCCCTGTGGGGGAGTCCGGATCTAGTCAGGTATGTTGGGTTAGAGTCTCAGTTACCCTATTTAGGAATGCAGCTGGATTTTCTTCTTTTAATGTGTTGAAATTTACAGCTTTGTTTGAAGCCATTTGCATACCAGCCAACAGGCACTGGACCATGATGTCTCTACTACGGTGCCCAGGCTGGCCTACCTGGTAGTCCCAGTCTGGGTCTGCCGAGGGGACTGCTTGCTCCCCTAGTGGAATGGTGGCATCAGTTAAATGTTGTTGGTTGGCATGCTGCCTGGCAGCCACTAGGATGCGCTCCTGCTCCTCAGGGTTTAGGGTAGAGGTTAGGATAACCTGGAGGTCATGCCAAGTTAAGTCATAGGCCTGACAAAGGTATCTAAATTCCTTTATGTATACAGTGGGATTAGCTGAGAAATCCCCTAAACGCTTCTCAATGTTGGAAACATCAGCCAGTGAAAAAGGACATGTACTCTGACTACGTCCCCGCCCCAGCTACCTCCCACAAAGGCGCTAACACTGTAGGAGGGTGTGAAGCAGGAGTGGGGGCGCAAGCAGAGCACCCAGAGCGGGTGTGGGCAGGGATAGGGGACCCTAGGCGGCTGGCTGAGGACGTGGAAGGGGGCATGGGAGCGAGCAGGCCACCAGTCAAGGAGGAAGGAAGAGGAGTCTGGGCAGGAAGGGAGGGGGTGGAGAGAGCGGGGAGAGAAGGAGGAGTATAGGGACGAGAGCCTAAGGCCCAAAAGCCTTGTACGTAATTAATTTCGGACCACTTGCCTACACAATTTCTTTCATGGATCAGTTTGGTAGCACTGCTTTTGGGGAATCTGAGAAGGGATATTTTAGATCGCCATGAAGCCTATGTGACTAAGGGAATATCTGCAGATAAAAACTAGAAAGAAGTTTCTGAGGAAGTTCTTTGGAATGTGTGAATTCATCTCACAGAGATACACCTTTCTTTTCTTGGAGCAGCTTGCACACACTGTTTTCGTGGAATCTGCAAAGGGATATTTGGGAGCACATTGAGGCCTATGGTGATTAAGGAAATATCCTCAGATAAAAACTAGAGAGAAGTTTTCAAAGAAACTGCTCTGTGATGGATGAATTCATCTCACAGAGCTATGCCACGCTTTTCTTTGAGCATTTTGATAACACTGTTTCCGTGGAGTCTGCCATAGGATATTTGGGAGTGCAATGAAGAATATGGTGACAAAGGAACTATCCTCATAATAAAACCAAAAAGAAACTTTTTGAGAAACTGTTTGGTGATCTGATAATTTATCTCACACAGTTGCATGATTATTTTCATGGATCAGTTTGGTAGCACTGTTTTTGAGGAACTTAAGAAGGGATATTTTGGATCTCATTGAAGCCTGTGGTGACTAAGGAAATATCCTCAGATAAGAACTAGAAAGGAGCTTTCTGAGAAAATTCTTTGTGATATGTGAATTCATCTCACAGAGTTAAACTTTCTTTTCAAGGAGTAGTTCGCTAATACTGTTTTCGTGGAACATGTAAAAGGATATTTGAGTGTGCATTGAGGACTATGGTGAAAAAGGAAATATCATCAATAAAAACTAGAAAGAAACTTTCTGAGAAACTGCTTTGTGATGTGTGAATTCATCTCACAGAGCTACATCATGCTTTTCTTTGAGCCGTTTGATCACACTGTTTTTGTGGAATCTGCAGTAGGATATTTGGGAGTGCATTGAAGCCTATGACTGCAATTAAATATCCTCAGAAGAAAACTAGAAAGAAGCTTTCTGAGAAACTACTTTTTGGTGTGTGAATTCATCTCACAGCGTTACATTGTTCTGTTCATTGATCGGTTTGCTAACATTGTTTGCTTGGAATCTGCAATGGAATATTTTGGAGTGGATTGAAGTTTATGGTGACAAAGGAAATATCTTGAGATAAAAACTAGAAAGAAACTTTCTGCTCCATGAGAACAGTGTTAGCAAACTGTTCCACGAAAAGTACAATATAACTGTGAGATGAATTCAGACATCACAAAGAACGTTGTTCAGAAGCTTCTTTGTTGTTTTTATCTGAGATATTTCCATTTTCACCAGAGGACTCAGTGTGCTCCCAAATATCCCTTTGCAGATTTCATGAAAGCAGTGTTAGCAAACCTCTTCAAGAAAAGAAAGGTGTAACACTGTGAGATAAATTCATACATCACAAAGAGCTTTCTCAGAAAGTTTCTTTCTAGTTTTAATCTCAGGATATTTCCTTTGTCACCATATGCTTCAATGTGATCCTAATATCCCTACTAAGATTCCACAAAAACAGTGCTACCATCTGCTCCATATAAATAACAGTGTATATCTGTGAAATGAATTCACTAAACATGAAAAAGTTTCTCAGAAAGTGTCTTTATGATTTTTATCTGTGGATATTTCGTTTGTCACCATAGGCTTCAATGCTCTCCCAAATACCCTATTTCAGATTCCACAAAAACAGTGTTATCAAACTGCTCAATGAACAGAACATTGTATCTCTGTGAGATGAAGTCGCATCACAAACAGTTTCCCCAAATGCTTCTTTCTAGTTTTTATCTCAGGATATTTTCTTTTTCACTATAGGCCTCAATGCACTCCCCAATATCCCTGTGCAGATTCCACAATAACAGTTAGCAATCTACTCCATGAAAAGACAGCTGTAACTCAGTGAGATGAATTAACACATCACAAAGCAGTTTCTCAAAATTTTTCTTTCCAGTTTTTATATGATTATATTTACTTTGTCAACATAGGCTTCAATGTGATCCAAAATATTCTTTCTCAGATTCCCCAAAAACATTGTTAACAGACTGATCCACGAAAATAATCATGTAGCTCTGTGAGATGAATTAAGACATCAAAAAGTTGTTTCTAAGAAAGCTTACTTCTTGTTTTTATATGAGGATATTTCCTTTTTTAGTGTGAGCTTCAATGCACTCCAAAATATACTATTGCAGATTCCAAGAAAACAGTGTTAGCAAGTTGCTCAATGAAAAGAACAGTGTCACTCTGTGAGATGAATTCACAAATCAGAAAGCAGTTTCTCAGAAAGCTTCTTTCTACTTTTTATCTGATGATATTACCTTTATCCCTTTTCAGATTCCAAGAAAACACTGTTAGCACACTTCTCCATGAAAAGAAAAGTGTAACTCTGTGAAATGAATTCACACATCAAAAAGAACTTTCTCAGAAAACTTCTTTCTATTTTTTTTCTGAGGGTATTTCCTCTGTCACCATAGGCTTCTATGCGATCCAAAATATACCTCCTCAGATTCCAAATAAACAGTGCTACCAAACTTCTCCTTTAAAATAACCATGTAACTCTGTGAAATGAATTCACAAAACTCAAAGCAGTCTCTCACAAATCTTCCTTCTCCTTTTTGTCTGAGTATATTTCCTTTGTCACCATAAGCTACAACGTGCTCCAAATTATCTCACTGCAGATTCCAAGAAAACAGTGTTACCAAGATGCTCAAATAAAAGAACAGTGCAACTCTGTTTGATGAGATCACACATCACAAAGTAGATTCTAAAAAGCGTTCTTTTTCATTTGTATCTGAGGATATTTCCTTTGTCATGATAGGATTCAATGTGCTCCCAAATATCCTACTGCAGATTCCATGAAAAAAGTATTAGCAAACTGCACAAATGAAAGGAATGGCATAGCTCTGTGAAATGAATTCACACATCACAAAGTAGTTTCTCAGAAAGTTTCTTTTCAGTTTTTAATCTGAGGATTATTTTTCACTGTTGTCCTCAATGTGATCCCAAATATCCCTTTGCAGATACCACGAAAACAGTGTTAGCAAACTGCTTCATGAAAAGAAAGGTAACTCTGTGAGATGAATTCACACATCAGAAAGAACTTTCTCAGAAACCTGTTTCTACTTCTTATCTGAGAATATTTCATTTGTCAGCTTAGGCTTCAAATCTCAGGTTCCCCAAAAATTGTGCTACAAAACTAATCCGTGTAAAGAATCATATAACTCTGTGAGATGAATTAACACATCAGAAATCAGTTTCTCAGAAAGCTTCTTTCTAGTTTTTATATGACATTTCCTTTATGACCATAAGCTTCAATAGAATTAGAAATATCCCATTGCAGATTCCAAGAAAAGAACGTTAGCAACTGCTCAATGAAAAGAACAGTGTAACTCTACGAGATGAATTCAGTCATCACAATGCAGTTTCTTAGAAAGCTTTTTTCTAATTTTTATCTGAGGATATTTCCTTTTCCACCATAGACCTCAATGGGCTCCCAAATATCCCTGTGCAGGGTCTACGAAAACAGTAATAGCAAACTTCTCAGTGAAAAGTACAGTGTAACACTGTGAGATGAATTCACACATCACAAAAAAAATTCACAAAAGGATTCTTTCCCGTTTTTATCTGAAGATATTTCCTTTGTCACCATAGGCTTCAATGCCATTCAAAATATACCATCTCAGATTGCCCAAAAACAGTGCCACCAAACTGTTCCATGAAAAGAATCGTGTGACTCTGAGATGAATTCACACATCACAAAGCAGTTTCTCAGAAAACTTCTTTGTGCTTTTTCTGTAAGGATATTTCTTGTGTCACCAAATACTTTAATGCTCTCCCTTATATCCTACTGCAGATTCCATGAAAACAGTATCACCAAACTGGGCAAATAAAAAAACTCTGTACCACTGTGAGGTGAATTTACACATCACAAATCAGGTTCACAGAAAACTTCTTTCTAGTTTTTTTCTGAGGATATTTCCTTTTTCACTATAGGCAACATTGAGCTAACAAATATCCCTGTGTAAATTCCACGAAAACATTGTTACCAAACTTCTCCATGAAAAGAAAGTTTTAACTCAGTGAGATGAATTAACACATCATGAAGAAGTTTCTCAGAAGCTTGTTAGCAGTTTTTACATGAGTATATTTCCTTTGTCACCATAGTCTTCAATGCGATCCAAAATATCCCTTCTCATATTCCCCAAAACACTGCTACCAAAATGATTCATGAAAAGAATCATGTAACTCTGTGAAATGAATTTACACATTACAAAGTGGTTTCTCAAAAAGCTTCTTTCTTGTTTTTAAAAGAGGATATTTCCTTTGTCACCGTAACCTTCAATGCGCTCCAAAATATTCCACTGCAGATGGCAAGAAGACAGTTTTCACAAACTGTTCAAAGAAAAGAACAGTGTAACTCTGTGAGATGAATTCACAAATGACAAATCAGTTACCCGGAAAGCTTCCTTCCAGTTTTTATCTGAGAATATTTCCTTTATCACCATAGGCCTCAAATCGCTCACAAATATCCCTTTGCAGATTGCACAAAAACAGTGTTGACACACTGGTCCATGAAAAGAAAAGTGTAACTCTGTGAGATGAATTGACACATTACAAAAAACTTTCTCAGAAAGCTTCTTTCTAGATTTTATCTGAGGATATTTCCTTTGTCACCATAGGCTTCAATGCGATCCAAAATATCCCTTCTCAGATTCCCCCAAAACAGTGCTACCAAACTGATCCATGAAAAGAATCGTGTCACCCTGTAAGATGAATTAACTCTTCACAAAGTGGTTTATCAGAAGGCTTTTTTCTAGTTTTTATCTGAGGATATTTCCTTGTCACCATAGGCTTCAATACGATCCCAAATATCCCTTCTCATATTGCCCAAAAACAGTGCTACCAAACTGCTCCATGAAAAGAATCATGTAACACTGTGAGATGAATTCACAAATCGCAAAGGAGTTTCTCAGAAAGCTTCTTTCTTGTTTTTGTTTGAGGATAGTTCCTTTTTCACCATAGGCCTCAATGCGCTCCCGAATATGCCTTTTCAGATTCCATGAAAACAGTGTTAGCAAACTGCTCCATGAAAAGGAAGGTGTAACTCTGTGCAGTGAATTCACACTTCAGAAAACATTTTCTCATAAGCTTATTTCTCGTTTTTGTCTGGGGATATTTCCTTTGTCACCATATTCTTCAATGTGCTCCCATATATCCCTTAGCAGATTCCACAGAAACAGGGTTTGCAACTCCTTCATAAAAAGAAAGCTGTATCTCTCTGATATGAATTCACACATCATACAGCAGTTTCTCAGAAACCTTCTTTCTAGTTTTTATGTGAGTATACAATTTTTTACACTATAGGCTTCAATGTGCTGCCAAATATCCCTTTGCAGATTCCAAAAACCAGTGTTTGCTAACTGATCCATGAAAAGAAAGCTGTAATTCTATTGGATGAATTCACACATCACATTGAACTTTGTCATAAAGTTTCTTTCTAGTTCTTATCTGAGACTATTTCTTTTGTCACCATATTCATCAAAGCAATCCAAAATATCCCTTCTCAGATACCCCAAAACAGTGCTACCAAACTGATCCATGAAAATAATCCTGAATCTCTGTGAGATGAATTAACACATAACAAAATGGTTTCTCAGAAAGCTTCTTTCTAGTTTACATATGAGGATATTTCCTTTGTCACTCTAAGCTTCAATGTGCTCCAAAATATCAGATTGCAGATACCAAGAAAACAGGGGTAGCAAGCTGCTCAATTAAAAGAACAGTGTAATTCTGTGAGATGAATTCACACATCACAAAGAGGTTTCTCAGTAAGCTTCCTTTTGGTTTTTGTCTGAGGATATTTCCTTTTTTGTGATCAACCACAACTCGCTCCCCAATATCCCTTTGCAGATTCCACGAAAACAGTGTTAGCAAAGTGCTCAATGAAAAAAAACTTGTAACTCTGTGAGATGAATTCACACGTCACAAACAACTTTCGCGTAAAGCTTCTTTCTAGTTTTTATCTCAGGATATTTCCTTTTTCGCCATAGGATTCAATGAAATCCAAATTATCCCTTCTCAGATTGCCCAAAAAAAGTGCTACCAAACTGACCCATGAAAATAATTGTGTAACTTTGTGAGATGAGTTAACTCTTCACAAAGTGGTTTCTCCAAAAGTTTTTTCTTGTTTTTATCTGAGGATATTTTCTTTGTCACCATAGACCTCAAAACAATCCAGAAATATCCCTTCTTAGATTCCCCCAAAACAGTGCTACCAAACTGCCCCATGAAAATAAATGTGTAACCCTGTGACATGAATTCATAAATAACAAAGCAGTATTTCAGAAAGCTTCTTTCTAGTTATTGTCTGAGGATAGTTCCTTTTTTCACCATAGGCCTTGATGCACTCACCAATGTCCCTTTGCAGATTCCACGAAAAGAGTGTTAGCAAAGTGCTCCATGAAAAGAAAGCTGTATCTCTGTGAGATGAATTCACACATCACAAAACAGTTTCTCAGAAAGCTTCCTTCTGGTTTTTGTCTGGGGATATTTCCTTTGTCACCATATTCTTCAATGAGCTCCCAAATATGCTATTGCAGATTCCAGGAAAACAGTGTTATCAAACTCCTCAATTTAAACAACTGTCTATCTCTGTGAGTTGAATTCACACATCCAAAAGAAGTTTCTCAGATATTTTTTTCTGAGGACATTTCCTTTTTCACCATAAGCCTCAAAGCACTCCCATATATCACTTTGCAGTATCCACATAAACAGGGTTTGCAAACTGCTCCATGAAAAGAAACGTGTAACTCTGTGAGATGAATTCACACATCAGAGATAACTTTTTCAGAAAGCTTCTTTCTAGTTTTTATCTGAAGATATCTCCTTTTTCACCATAGGCATCAATGCAGTCCAAACATCCCTTCTCACATTCCCCCAAAACAGTACTACCAATCTTCTCCATGAAACGTACAGTATAACCCTGTGAGATGAATTCAAACATCTCACAGTTGTTTCTCATAAATCTTCTTTCTAGTTTTTGTCTGAGGACATTTCCTTTTTCACTGTTTCCCTCAATGCACTCACAAATATTCCTTTGCAGATCCCACGACAATAGTGTTTGCAAACTGCCCCAGGAAAAGAAAGGTGTAAGTCTGTGAGTTGAATTCACACATCACGAAGAAGTTTCTCATAAAGCTTCTTTTTGGTTTTTTTTCTTAGGATATTTCCTTTGTCACCTTAGGCTTCAATTCACTCCCAAATATCCTATTGAAAATTCCACAAAAACAGTGTTATCACACTTCTCAATGAAAACAACAGTGTATCTCTGTGAGATTCATTCACACATCCAAAATTGCTTCTCAGAAAGCCTCTTTCTAGATTTTATCTGAGGATATTTACTTCTTGACCATAGGCCTCAGTGCAATCTGGAATGTCCTATCGCAGGTTTCACGAAAAAAGTGGTAGCACACTTCTCAATGAAAAGAATGGTGTAACTCTGTGAGGCTAATTCACACATCACAAAGAAGTTTCTCAGAAAGTTTCTTTCTAGATTTTACCTGAGGATATTTCCTTTGTCACCACAGGCTCCAATGCAATCCAAAATATTCCTTCTCAGATTCCCGAAAAACAGTGCAACGAAACTGCTCCATGAAAAGAATCGTGTAACTCTGTGAGATGAATTCACAAATCACAAAGCAGTTTTTCAGAAAGCGTATATCTACTTTTTGTCTGAGGATATATCCTTTTTCACCATTTGTCTCAATGTGCTTGTGAAAAGCCCTTTGCAGATTTCATGAAAATAGTATTAGCAAACAGCTCCATGAAAATAAAGGTGTAAATCCGTGAGATGAATTCACACATCATTAAGAAGTTTCTCAGAAAGCTCCTTTTTGTTTTTTGTCTAATTCTATTTCTTTGGCACCACAGGCTTCAATATGTTCCTAAATAACTCTTCTCAGGTACCACAAAAACAATGATGATGGATTTCTCAATCAGCAAAAAGGTTAAACACTATGAGATCAATACACACATTACAAAACCTTTTCTCGAGAAGCTTCTTTACAGTTTTTATCTGAAGTTATTTTCTTTTTCACTATAGGCCCCTAGGAGCTCCCGAATATCCCTTTGCATATTCCACAAAAACAGTGCTACCAAACAGTTAAAAAAAAAAGGTGTAACACTGTGTGATGAATTCACTCATCACAAAGAAATTTCACAGAAATCTTCTTTCTAGTTTTTATCTCAGGATATTTCCTTTTCCACCATCAGCTTCCATACACTCCCAAATATCCCTTTTTAGACATCACAATAGCAGTGCTACCAAATTGATCCATGAAATAAACCATGTATCTCTGTGAGACGAATTAACACAACACAAAGCGATTTCTCAGAAAGGTTCTTTCTAGTATTAATATGAATATATTTCCTTTTTCACCATAATCTTCAATGTGCTCCACAAGATCCCAATGCATATTCCAAGGAAACAGTCTTAGCAAACTGCTCAATGAAAAGAACAGTGTAACTCTGTCAGATGAATTCACACCTTACATAGCAGTCCCTCAGAAAGCTTCTTTCTGTTATTTATCTGAGGATATTCCCTTTGTCACCATAGGCTTCAATGCATTCCTAAATAACCTACTGCAGATTCCATGACAACAGTGTTATCAAACTGCTCAATGAAAACAACAGTGTAACTCTGTGAGATGAATTCTCACATCACAAAGCAGTTTCTCACGAAGCCTCCTTCTAGGTTTTATCGCAGGATGTTTACTTTTTCACTATAGGCCTCAACAGGCTCCAAAATATCCATTTGCAGATTCCACGAAACAGTGTCAGAAAACTGCTTCATGAAAAGAAAGGTGTAGCTCTTTGATATGAATACACACATCACAAAGCAGTTTGAGGGAAATCTTTCCAGTTGTTGTCTAAGAATATTTACTTTTTCACCATAGCCCTTCATATAATCCCTAATGTCCCTGATTGAATTTTCTGAAAACCAGATTCCTCAATCTTCTAAGAGAAAAATAGTATAACTCTGTGAGTGGAATGCACACATCACAAATCTGCTCCTAGGAAATCTTCTCTCCGGTATCTCTCTGAAGATATTTCCACTTTCACCTTAAGCCTCAAAACGCTCCGGTGTATCCCTTAGCTGACTAACCTAAAAGAGTGTGAGAATACTGCTCAATGAAAACAGAAGCTTAACTGTGCGAGTGGACTTCATGTGGCCCAGAGCAGTTTGACAGAAATTATCCTTTTGGTTTTTATCCGAGGGTATATCTTTTTCAGCACACTCTTAAGAGCGCTCCCAAATGTCCTTTCCAGGTTCCTCAGAAACAGTGATTTCAAACTGCTCAATCCAAGGAATTCTTTAAATCTATGAGATGAATACACACATTCCAAGGCAGTTGCTCCAAAAGCTTCTCTCCAGTTTTGATCGGAAGACTCTTCCTTTCTCACCACAACCCTCCGGGCGCCACTTAATATCCCTTCATGGATTCCTCAAAAACAGAGTTTCCAATCTTGGCAACGTAGTGTAAGCTTTAACTCTCTGAAACAAATGCACACGTCAGAGAACAGGTTATTGGAACGCTTCTTTCTGGGTTTTATTTAAGGATATTTCACTTTTCGCCATAGTCTTCAAGGTGCTGCAAAATATCACTTTTTCAGTTTTACAGAAACAGTGTTCAAACACTGCCTTATGAGAAAAGAGGTATAACTTCCTGAGTTGAATGCACACGTCACAAAGCAGTTTCTCAGAAAACTCCTCTCTAGTTTTTATCTGAATATATCTCCTATTACTCCTTATGCCTGAATGTGCTCCCGAATGTCCTTTGGCGATTCCATCCATGACGCAGTTTCAAAACTGCATAAGAGAAAGAAAGATTTTCTACATGAGATGAATAGACATATCTATCACAAAGCAGTTTCACAGAAAGTTTCTTTAAAGTTTTGTCTGAGGATATTTCCTTTTTCAACATAGACGTCCATGTACTCCCGAATGTCCCCTGATAGCTTTTTCTTCAAATGGCATTCCCCACTCCTCTATGAGAAGAAAAGTGAAACTCTGTGAGTGGAATGCCTGCGTCACAAAGCTGCTCTTTGGAAATCTTCTCTCCAGTATCTATCTGAAGATATTTCCCTTTTCACCATAAGCCTCAAAGCACTCCCAAGTATCCCTTGGCTGACTAATATAAAGCAGTTTTAGAATATTGCTCAATGAACGCAGAAGCTTAACTGTGCGAGTGGACTTAATGTGACCTAAGCAGTTTCACAGAAAGTTCCTTCTGGTTTTTATCAGAGCTTATTTCTTCTTCCACATATTCTTAAAAGTATTCGCAAATATCCTTCCTCAGGTTCCACAGAAAGAGTGATTTTAAACCACTCATTCCAAAGAATCATTTAACTCTATGAGATGAATACACGCATCACAAAGCAGTTGCTCTGAAAAGTTCTCTCCAGTTTTTGTCAAAAGATGTTTCCTTTCTCACCACAAGCCTCTGGCAGCCACTTAGTATCCCTTCAGAGATTACACAAAGACAGAGTTTCCAAACTTGCCAATGTTGTGTAAGCTTTAACTTGCTGAAACGAATGCAGAAGTCAGAGAATAGTTTCTTGGAACACTTCTTTCTGGGTTTTATTTCAGGATATTTCACTTTTCTCCATAGTCTTCAATGTGCTGCAAAATGTCACATTTTCAGTTGTACAGGAACAGTGTTCAAACACTGCCTGATGAGAAAAGAGGTAAAAGTCCCCGAGTGGAAGGCACACACCACAAAGCATTTGCTCAGAAAGCTTTTCTCCAGTTTTTACCTTAAGATATCTCCTATTTAACCACAGGCCTGAATGTGCTCCCGAATGTCCCTTCGTGAATCCGTTCATGAAGCATTTTCAAAACTGTGTAATGGAAAAAAGTTTTATATATGTGAGTTGAATAGACATATCTATCAAAAAGCAGTTTCTCAGAAGGCTTCTTTCCAGTTTTTGTCTGAGGATATTTCCTTTTCCACCATAGCCATCCATATACACCCGAATGTCCCCTGGTAGTATTTTCTCCAAATGGGATTCTCCAATAGTCTATGAGAAGAAAGGTATAATTCAGTGAGTATAATGCAAATGTCACAAAACAGCTACTCGGAAATCTTCTCTCCAGTATCTCTCTAAAGATATTTCCATTTTCACCAAAAGCCTCAAAGTGCTCTCAAGTATTCCTTAGCTGACTAAAATAAAATTGTGTTAGAACACTGCTCAATGAAAACAGAAGCTTATCTGTGTGAGTGGATTTCACATGACCTAGAGCAGTATCACAGAAACATTCCTTCTGGTTTTTATCAGAACATATTTCTTTTTCAGCATATCCTTAAGAGCAGTTCCAAATGTCCTTTCTCAGGATTCAGAGAAACAGTGATTTCAAACTGCTCAATCCAAAGAATGCTTTAACACTATGAGATGAATACACACATCACAAGGCAGTTGCTCCGAAAGCTTCTCTCCATTTTTCATTGGAAGAAGTTTCCTTTCTCACCACAAGCCTCCAGGCACCACTTAATATCTCTTCACAGATTCCTCAAAGACAGAGTTTCCCAACAAGGCAATGCAGTGTAAGCTTTAACACTATGAAATGAATGCACACGTCAGAGAGCTGTTTGTTCAAATGCTTCTTTCTGGGTTTTATTTCAGGGTATTTCACTTTTTGCATAGTCTTCAATGCACTGCAAAATATCACTTTTTCAGTTTTACAGGAACAGTGTTTAAACACTGCCTTATGGAAAAGAGGTTTAACTCCCTGAGTGGAATGCACACATCACAAAGCAGTTTCTCAGAATGTTTCTCTCTGGTTTTTATCTGAAGATATTTCCTATTTCCCCACAGATCTGAACGTGCTTCCGAATGTCCCTTTGCGATTCTGTCCATGACGCAGTTTCAAAACAGCATAATAGAAAGTTTTATCTATATGAGATGAATAGACATATCTATCACAAAGCAGTTTCACAGAAAGCTTCTCTCCAGTTTTTGTCTGAGGATATTTCCTTTATCACCTTAGCCATCGATATATTTCCTAATGTCCCCTGGTAGCTTTTTCTCCAAACGGGATTCCCCAATCCTCTAAGAGAAGAAAAACATAGCTCTGTGAGTGAAATGCACACCTGACAAAGCAGCTCCTCGGAAATCTTCTCTCCGGTATCTATCTGAGGTTATTTCTGCTTTCACCATAAGCCTCAAAGCGTTCCCGAGTATCCCTTAGCTGTCTAACCTAAAACAGTGTTGGAATACTGCTCAGTGAAAACAGAATCTCAACGGGATGATGGAATTCATGGCACCTACAGCAGTTTCACAGAAAGTTTCCTTCTGATTTTTATCAGAGATTATTTCTTTTTGAGCATATTATTAGGAGTGTTCGCAAATGTTTTTTCTCAGGTTTCACAGAAACACAGATTGCAAACTGCTCAATCTAAAGAATGATTTAACTCTACCAGATGAATACACTCATCTCAAAGCAGTTGCTCTGAAAGCTTCTCTCCAGTGTCCTTCGGAAGACGTTTCCTTTCACATCACAAGCCTCCGGTCGCCAGTAAATTTCCCTTCACAGATTTCTTAGTGACAAAGTTTCCAAACTGGGCAACGTATTGTAAGCTTTAACTCTCTGAAATGAACGCACATGTCATAGAGTAGTTTCTTGGAACACATCTTTCTGGATTTTATTTCAGGATATTTCCATTTTCGCCGTAGTCTTCAATGCGCTGCAAAATATCACTTTTTCAGTTTTACAGGAACAGTTTTCAAACACTGCTGTGTGAGAAAAGCAGTATAACTCCCCGAGCAGAATGCAGACATCACAAAGCAGTTTCTCAGAAAGCTTCTCTCCAGTTTTTATCTGAAGACATCTCCTTTTTACCCACAGTTTTGTATGTGCTCCCAAATGTCCCTTCGTGAATCCATCCATGGCACACTTTCAAAACTGTGTTACAGAAAGTTCTATCTATGTGAAATGAATAGATATATCTATCACAAATCAGATTCACAGAATGTTTCTTTCCAATTCCTGTTAGGATATTCTCTTTTTCACTGTAGCCATCCATATATTCCAGAATGTCCCCTGGTAACTTTTTCTCCAAAAGGGGTTCCCCAATCCCCTGTGAGGGGAAATGTATAACTCTGTGAGTGGAAAGCACACGTCACAAAGCAGCTAATCGAAAATCTCTCCAATTTCTATCTGAGGATATTTTCGTTTTCACCATAAATCTCAAACCGCTCCCAAGTATCACATTGCACACTAAACGAAAACGGTGTTAGAATACTGCTCAATGAAAACAGAAGCTTACCTGCACGAGTGGACTTCACGTGACCTAGAGTAGTTTTACAGAAAGTTTCCTTCTGGATTTTATTGGAGGGTATTTCTTTTTCAGCATATTCTTAAGTGTTCCCAAATATCCTTTCTCAGGTTCCACTGAAACAGTGATTTCAAACTCTTCAATCCAAAGAATGATTTAAATCTATGAGACGAATACACAAATCACAAAGCAGTTGCTCTGAAAGCTTCTCTCCAGGTTATATCTGAAGACATCACCTATTTCCCCACTGCCCTGAATGGGCTCCCGAATGTCCTTTTGCAAATCCATCATTGACGAAGATTCAAAAGTGTATAATGGAAATAAAGTTTAGTCTATGTGAGATGAATAGACATATCTATCACAAAGCAGTTTCACCAAAAGCTTTCTTCCAGTTTTTGTCTCAGGATGTTTCCTTTTTCACAATAGCCATCCATGTACTCCCAAATGTCCCCTGGTAGCTTTTTCTCTTAACGGAATTCCCCAATCCTCTGTGAGAAGAAAGGTATAACTCTGTGTGTGGAATGCACACATCACAAACAGCTCCTCGGAAATCTTCCCACCAGTATCTATCTGAAGATATTTCCTATTTCACCCCAAGCCTCACAGCTCTCCCGAGTATCCGTTAGCTGACTAACCTAAACCAGTGTTAGAATACTGCTCAATGAAAACAGAAGATTCACTGTGTGAGTGGAATTCACATGACCTAGAGCACTTTCACAGAAAGTTTCCTTCCGTTTTTTTTAGAGGGTATTTCTTTTTCAGCATATTCTTAAAAGCAGTCCCCATGTGCACTTTCTCAAATTCCACAGTAAGAGTGATTTCAAACTGCTCAATCCAAATAATGGTATACCTCTATGTGATGAATACACACAACACAAGGCAGTTGCTCCAAAAGCTTCTCTCCACTTTTCATCAGAAGAGATTTCCTTTCTCAACACAAACTTCCGGGTTACCCATAATATCCTTCACAGATTCCTCAAAGACAGAGTTTCCAAACTGGAAACTGTAGTGTAAGTTTTAACTCTCTGAAATGAATGCGTACGTCAGAAAACAGTTTCATGGAACGCTTCTTTCCGGGTTTTATTTCAGGATATTTCACTTTTTGTCGTAGTCTTCAATGCATAGCAAAATATCACTTTTTCAGTTATAGAAGAAGTGTTCAAACACTGCCGTATGAGAAAAGGGTTAAACTCCCTGAATGGAATGCACACATCCCAAAGCAGTTTCTCAGAAAGCTTCTCTCCAGTTTTTATCTGAAGTTATCTCCTTTTTAAAGGAGCCTGAATGTGCTCCCGAATATCCCTTTGTGAATCCATCCATGACGCAGTTTCAAAACTGCGTAATAAAAAGAAACTTTTATATATGTGAGGTGAATAGACAATCTATTACAAAGTAGTTTCACAGAAAGCTTATTTCCAGTTTTTGTCTGAGGATATTTACTTTTTCACCATAACCATCCATATATTCTAGAATGTCTCCTGATAGCTTTTTCTCCAAACGAGATTCCACTATCTACTTTGAGAAGAAAAGTGTAACTCTGTGAGTGGAATGCACACGTCAGAAAGCAGCTCCTCGGAAATCTCCTCTCCAGTATCTATCTGAAGATATTTTGGTTTTCACTGTAAGCCTCAAAGCGCTCCCGAATATCTCTTAGCTGACTAACCTAAAACAGTGTTAGAATACTGCTCAATGAAAAGAGAAGCTTAACAGTGTGAGTGGATTTCCCATGACCTAGAGAAACTTCACAGAAAGTTTCCTTCTGGTATTTATTGGTGGGTATATCTTTTTCACTATATTCTTAAGAGCGTTCCCAAATACCCTTTCTCAGTTTCCACAGAAACAGTGATTTCAAACTGCTCAATTCAAAGAATGATTTAACTCTATGATACGAATTCACACATCACAAAGGAGTTGCTTCAAAAGCATCTTTCCAGTTCTCATTGGAAGACGTTTCCTTACTAACCACAAGCCTCCAAGCGCCACTTAATATCCCTTCACACACTCCTCAAAGACACAGTTTCCAAACTGGACAACATAGTGTAAGCTTTAAGTCTCTGAAATGAATGCATACGTCAGAGAGCAGTTGCTTGGAACCCTTCTTTCTGAGTTTTATTTCCGGATAATTCACTTTTCACCAGATTGTTCAATGCGCTGCAAAATATCACCTTTTCAGTTTTACAGAAACAGCGTTCAAACACTGTCTTATGAGAAAAGAGGTATAACCCCCTGATTGGAATGCACTCATCACAAAGCAGTTTCTCAGAAAGCTTGTCTCCAGTTTTTATCTGAAGATATCTCCTTTTTCACTGTAGTCCTGAATGTTCTCCCAAATGTCCCTTCATGAATCCATACATGACAAGGTTTCAAAACTGCATACTAGTAAGACATTTTTATCTATGTGAGATGAATAGATATATTTATCCCAAAGCAGTTTCACAGAAAGCTTCCTTCCAGTTTTTGTCTGAGGATATTTCCTTTTCCACCATAGCTGTCCATATACTCCCCCATGTCCCCTGGTAGCTTTTTCTCCAAGCGGGATTCCCCAAACCTTTATGAGAAGAAAAGCATAACCCTGTGAGTGGAATGCATGCATCACAAATCAGCTCCTGGGAAATCTTCTCTCCAGTATCTATCTGAAGATATTTCCGTTTACACTGTAAGCCTCAAAGCTCTTCCAAGTATCCATTAGCTGACAAACCTAAAACAGTGTTAGAATACTGCTAACTGAAAAAGGAAGCTTACTTGTGGGCGTGGAATTCACGTGATCTAGAGCAGTTTCACAGAAAGTTTCCTTCCGGTTTTTATTGGAGGGTATATCTTTTTCAGCGTATTCTTAAAAGCGTTCCCAAATGTCCTTTCTCAAGTATCACAGAAACAGTGATTTCAAACTGTACAATCCAAAGAATGATTTTACTGTATGAGATGAATACACAAATCACAAAGTAGTTGCTCCGAAAGCTTCTTTCCAGTTTTCAACAGAGGTCGTTAACTTTCTCACCACAAGTCTCTGGGCACCACTTAATATCCCTTCCCAGATTTCTCAAAGACAGAGTTTCCAAACGGGGCAGCATAGTGAAAGATTTAACCCTCTGAAATGAATGCACACGTCAGAGAGCACTTTCTTTGAAAGCTTCCTTCTGGATTTTATTTCACGATATTTCACTTTTTGCCGTAGTCTTCAATGCACTGCAAAATATCACATTTTCAGTTTTACAGGAACAATGTTCAAACACGGACTTAGGAGAAAAGAGGTATAACTCTCTGAGTGGAATGCACACATTGGAAAGCAGTTTCTCAGAAAGCTTCTCTCCAGTTTTTATCTGAAGGTATTTTATACTTTCCCACAGGCCTGAAAATGCTCCCGAATGTCCCTTTGAGAATCCGACCATGACACAGTTGCAAATCGCATAATAGATAGAAAGTTTTATCTATGTGAGAAGAAGAGACATATTTATCACAAAGCAATTTCACAGAAAGCTTCTTTCCAGTTTTTGTCTGAGGATATTTCCTTTTCCAACGTAGTCATCCATATACTCCCAATTGTTTCCCGATTGCTTTTCATCAAAGCGGGTTTCCACTGTCCTCTATGAGAAGAAAAGTATAACTCTGTGATGGAATGCACACGTCGCAAAGTAGTTTCTCGGAAATCTTCTCTCCAGTATCTATCTGATGATATTTCCATTTTCACCATAAGCCTCAAAGCGCTCCCCAGTACCCCGTAGCTCACTAACATAAAACAGCGTGAGAATACTGCTCAATGAAAGAAGAATCTTAACTGTGTGAGTGGAATTCACGTGACCTAAATGAGTTACAAAGAAAGTTTCCTTCTGGTTTTTATCAGAGGCTATTTCTTTTTCAGCATATTCTTTAGAGTGTTCACAAATATACTTTAACAGGTTCCAGAGAAGCAGAGATTTCAAACTGCTCAATCCAAAGAATGATTTAATTCTATGAGATTAATACACACATGACAAAGCAGTTGCTCCGAAAGCTTTTCTCCAGTTTTCATTGAAAGACGTTTCCTTTCTCACCACAAGCCTCTGGTCACCACTTAATATACCTTCACATGTTCCTCAAAGACTGAATTTCCAAAGAGGGCAACGTAATATAAGCTTCAAGTGTCTGAAATGAATGCACATTTCAGAGGGTAATTTCTTTGAACGCTTCTTTCTGGGTTTTACTTGTGGATATTTCACTTTTCGCCGTGGTCTTCAATGTGCTGCAAAATATCACTTTTTCAGTTTTACAGGAATAGGGTTCAAACACTGCCTTATGAGAAAAGAAGTATAACTCCCTGAGTGGAATGCACACATCACAAAGCAGTTTCTCAGAAAGCTTCTCTCCAGTTTTTATCTGAAGATATCTCTTATTTCCGCACAGGCCTGAATATACTCCCTTATGTCTCATCGCGAATCTGTCCATGATTTAGTTTCAATACAATGTAATAGAAAGAAGGTTTTATCTGTCTGAGTGGAATAGACATATCTATCACAAAGTAGTTTCACAGAAATCTTCCTTCCATTTTTTGGCTGAGGATATTTCCTTTTCCACCGTAGCCATCCATATATTCCCGAATGTTCCCTGGTAGCGTTTTCTCCAATCAGGATTCCCAAATCCCCTATGAGAAGAAAAGTAAAACTCTGTGAGTGGAATGCACACGTCACAAAGCAGCTCCTCGGAAATCTTCTCTCCAGTATCTCTGAATATATTTCCATTTTCACCGTAAGCCACAACGCGCTCCTGAGTATCCCTTAGCTGACTAACCTAAAACAGTATTGGAATACTGGTGAATGAATAAGGAAGCTTAACTGTTCAAGTGGATTTCACATGACCTAGAGCAGTTTCACAGAAAGATTCCTTCTGGTTTCCGTGGGAGGGTGTTTGTTTTTCAGCATATTCTTAAGAGCGGCCCTAAACGTCCTTTCTCATGTCCACAGAAACAGTGATTTCCAACTGCGCAATCCAAATAATGATTTAACTATATGAGATGAATACAAACATCACAAACCAGTTGCTCCAAAAGTTTCTCTCCAGTTTTCCACGGAAGACGTTTCCTTTCTCACCTCAAGCCTCCAGGTGCCACTTAATATCCCTTCACAGATTCCTCAAGACAGAGTTTCCAAAGTGGGAAACGTAGTGTAAGATTTAACTATCTGAAATGAATGCACACGTTCAAGAGCTGTTTCTCCGAGAGATTCTTTCTGGATTTTATTTCAGGGTATTTCACTTTTCACTATAGTCTTCAATACCCTGCAAAATATCACTTTTCCAGTTTTACAAGAACAGTGTTCAAACACTACCTTACAAGAAAAAAAGATATAACTCCCTGAGTGAATTGCACACATCACAAAGCAGTTTCTCAGAAAGCTTCTCTCTAGTTTTTATCTGAAGATATTTCCTATTTGCCAAAAGGCATGAATGTGCTCCCTAATGTTCCTTCATGAATCCATCCACGAAGCAATTTAAAAACTGTGTAATAGAAAGAAAGCTTTATCTATGTGAGATGAATAGACATATCTATCACAAAGCAGTTTTTACAGAAAACTTCTCTCCAGTTTTTGTCTGAGGATATTTCCTTTTCCACCACAGCCCTCCATATACTCTGGAAACACCCCTGGTAGTGTTTTCTCCAAGCGGAATTCCCCAGTCCTCTATGAGAAGAAAAGCATAACTCTGTGAGTGGAATGCACACAACACATAGCAGCTCCTCGGAAATCTCTCTCTAGTATCTATGTGAAGATATTTCTGTTTTCACTGTATGCCTCAAAGTGCTCACAAGTAACACTATGCAAGCTAAGCAAAAACAGTGTTAGAATACTGCTCAATGAAAACAGAAGCTTAACTGTATGAGTGGACATCAAATGACTCAGAGCAGTTTCACAGAAAGTTTCCTTCTGGTTTTTATGTGAGGGTATTCCTTTTTCAGCATATTCTTAAGAGCATTCCCAAATGTCCTTTCTCAGGTTCCACAGAAAAAGTGATTACCAAATGCTGGATCCAAAGAATGATTTAATTCTGCGAGATGAGTACCCATATCACAAAGCAGTTTCTCTGAAAGCTTCTCTCCATTTTTCTTTGGAAGACGTTTCCTTTCTCACGACAAGCCTCTGGGCGCAATTTAATATCCCTTCACAGACCCCTCAAAGACAGAGTTTCCAAAATGGGCAACGTAGTGTAAGCTTCAATTATTGGAAATGAATGCACAGTTCAGAGAGCAGTTTCTTGGAATGCTTCTTTCTGGGTCTTGTTTCCGGATATTTCACTTTTTGCCATAGTCTTCAAAGCGCTGCAAAATGTCACTTTTTCAGTTTCACAGGAACAGTGTTCAATCACTGCCTTATGAGAGAAGAGGTAAAATCCCTGAGTGGAATGCACACATCACAAAGCATTTTCTCAGAAAGCTTCTCTACAGTTTTTATCTGAAGATATCTCCTATTACCCCACCGGCCTGAATGTGCTCTCGAATATCCTTTCACGAATCCATCCATGATTCAGTTTCAAAACTGTGCAATGGAATGAAAGTTTTATCTATGTGAGTGGAATACTCCTATCTATCCCAAAGCAGTTTCACAGAAAGCTTCTTTCCAGTTTTTGTCTGAGGATATTTCCTTTTTCACTGTACCCATCCATATACTCCTGAATGTCCCCTGGTAGCGTTTTCTCCAAGTGGGATTCCCCAACCGTCTATGAGAAGAAAAATATAACTCTGTGAGTGGAATGCACACGTCACAAAGCAGCTCCGTGGAAATCTTCTTGGCGGTTTCTTCGAAGATATCTCCGTTTTCATGGTAAGCCTCCAACCACTCCTGAGTATCACTTTGCAGACTAAACAAAAACAGTGTTAGAATACTGTTCAATAAAAACAGAACTTTAACCTTATGAATGGATACCACTTGACCTAGATCAGTTTCACATAAAGTTTTCTTCTGGTTTTTATCGGAGGGTGTTACCTTTTCAGCATGCTCTTAAGAGTGTTCCCAAATGTTCTTCTTCAGGTCTCACAGAAAAAGTAATTTCAAACTGCTCAATCAAAAGAATGATTTAACTCTATGAGATGAATACACACGTCACAAAGAAGTTGCTCTGAAAGCTTCTCTCCAATTTTCATTGGAAGATGTTTCCTTCCTCACCACAAACCTACAGACGCCACTTAATATCCCTTCACAGATTCCTCAAAGATAGAGTTTCCAAACTGGGCAACGTAATGTAAGTTTTAATTCCCTGAAATGAATGCCCAGGTCAGAGAACAGTTTCTTGGAACGCTTCTTTCTGGGTTTTATTTCAGGATATTTCACTTTTCACTCCGGTCTTCAATGTGCTGAAAACTTTCACATTTTCAGTTTCACAGGAAGAGAGTACAAACAGTGCCTTATGAGAAAAGAGGTATAAATCCCTGAGTGTAATGCACACATCACAAAGCAGTTTCTCAGAAAACTTCTCTCCAGTTTTTATCTGATGATATCTCCTATTTCCCCACAGGCCTGAATGTCCTCTGGAATATCCCTTCACGAATGGGAAGATGACACAGTTTCAAAACTGCATAATAGAAAGAAAGTTTTATCTATGTGGGATGAATAGACATATCTATCACAAGGCAGTTTCACAGATATCTTCTTTCCAGTTTTTGTCTGAGAATATTTCCTTTTACACCATAGAAGTCCATAAACTATCAAATGTCCACTGGTAGCGTTCTCTCCAAATGGGAGTCCCCAATCCTCTATAAGAAGAACAGTATAACCCTGTGAGTGGAATGCACACATCACAAAGCAGCTCCTTGGAAATCTCTCCAGTATCTATATGAAGATATTTCCGTTTTCACTATAAGTCTCAAAGCACTCCCGAGTATCCCTTAGCTTACTAACCAAAAACAGTGTTAGAATACTGCTCAATGAAAACAGAAGCTTAACTGTGCGAGTGGAATTTACGTGACCTAGAGCAGTTTCACAGAAAGTTTCCTTTCAGTAATTATGAAAGGGTATTTTCTTTTTAGTATATTTTTAAGAGCGTTCCCAAATATCGTTTCTCAGATTCCACAGAAACAGTGATTTCAAACTACTCAATCCAAAGAATGACTTAACTGTATGAGATGAATACGTGCATCACAAGGCAGATTCACCAAAAACTTCTCTCCAGTTTTCATAGCAAGATGATTAATTTCTCATCACAAGCCTCCGAACGACACTGAATATCCCTTCACAGATTGCTCAAAGACAGAGTTTTCAAACTGGGCAATGTAGTGCTAGCTTTAAATCTCTGAATTGAATGCACAATTCAGAGAGAAGTTTCTTGGAATGCTTCTTTCTGGGTTTTATTTCAGGATATTTCACTTTTCGCCATAGTCTGAAAGGCACTGCAAAATATCACTTTTTCAGTTTTACAGGAACAGTGTTCAAACACTGCCTTATGAGAAAAGAGGTATAACTCCCTGAGTGGAATGCACACATCACAAAGCAGTTTCTCAGAAAGCTTCTCTCCAGTTTTTATCTTAAGATATCTCCTATTTCCCCACAGGCCTGAATGTGCTCCAGAATGTCCCTTTGTGAATGCGTCCATGACGCAGTTTCAAAACTGCATTATAGAAAGTTTTATCTCTGTAAGATGAATAGACATATCTATCACAAAACAGTTTCACATTAATCTTCTTTCCAGTCTTTCTCCTAGGATATTTCCTTTTTCACCATAGCTGTCTGTATACTCCCAAATATACCCTGGTAGTGTTTACACCAAATGGAATATCACAATCCTCTATGAGAAGAAAAGTACAACTCTGTGAGTGGAATTCACACGTCAAAAAGCAGTTCCTTGGAAATATTCTCGCCAGTATCTATCTGAAGATATTTTCGCTTTCACCATAAGCCTCCAAGAGCTTCCAAGTATCCCTTAGCTGACTAAACTTAAACAGCATTAGAATACTGCTCAATGAAAACAGAAACTTAAATGTTCGAGTGGAATTCAGCTGACATAGAGCAGTTTCACAGAAGTCTCCTTCCGGTTTTCATGGGAGGGTATTTCTTTTTCAGCATATTCTTAAAAGTTTTCCCTAATGTCCTTTCTCAGGTTCCACAGAAACAGTGACCTTTAACTGCTCAATCCAAAGAATGAGTTAACTCTATGAGATGAATACACGTATCAGAAATGGTTGCTAAAAAAGCTTCTCTCCAGTTTTCATAGGAAGACGTTTCTTTTCTCCACTCAAGCCTTCACACGTCACTTAATATCCCTCCACAGATTCCTCAAAGACAGAGTTTCCAAACTGGACAACGTAGTGTATGATTTAACTCTCTGAAGTGAAGGCACACGTCAGAGAGCCGTTTCTTGGAATGCTTTTCTCTGGATTGTATTTCCAGATATTTCACGTTTTATCATAGTCTTCAAGGCCCTGCAAAATATCACTCTTTCAGTTTTACAAGAACAGTGTTCAAACACTGCCTTATGAGAAAAAAGGTATAACTCCCTGAGTGGAATGCACACATTACAAAGCAGTTTCTCAGAAAGCTTGTCTCCAGTTTTTATCTGAAGATAACTCCTTTTTCACTGTAGGCCTGAATGTCCTCCCGAATGTCCCTTCGTGAATCCGTCCATGACACAGTTTCAAAACTGCATAATAGAAAGAAAGTTTTATCTATGTGAGATGAGTAGACATGTCTATCACAAAGCAGTTTCACAGAAAGTTTCTTTCCAGTTTTTGACTGTGGATATTTCGTTTTTCACCATAGCCGTCCATATACTCCCGAATATCCCCTGGTAGTGTTTTCTCCAAGCGGGATTCCCCCATCCTCTATGAGAAGAAATGTGTAACTTTGTGAGTGGAATGCACACATCAAAAATCAGCTCCTCGAAAATCTTCTCTCCAGATTCTATCTGAAGATATTCTCGTTTTCACTGTAAGCCTCAAAGCTCTCCCGAGTATCCATTAGCTGACTAACCTAAAAGAGTGTTCAATACTAATCAGCATAAACAGAAGCTTATCTGTTCGAGAGGACTTCACATGACCTAGAGCAGTTTCATAGAAAGATTTCTTCTGATATTCATCAGAGGTTTTTACTTTTTCAGCATATTCTTAACAGGGTTCCCAAATGTCCTTTCTCAGGGTCCACAGAAACAGTGACTTCAAACTGCTCAATCCAAAGAATGATTAAAATCTATGAGATGAATACACACATTACAAAGGACTTACTCTGAAAGCTTCTCTCCAGTTTTCATCGGAAGACGTTTCTTTCTCATCACAGTCCTCCGGGCACCACATAATACTCCTTCACAGATTCCTCAAAGACAGATTTTCCAAACTGGGCAACGTAGTGTAAGCTTTAATACTCTGAAATGAATGCAAACGTCAGAGAGCAGTTTCTTGGACTCATCTTTCCGGGTTTTATAGCAGAATATTTCACTTTTTGCCATAGATTTCAATGAACTGCAAAATATCACTTTTTCAGATTTACAGAAACAGTGTTCAAACACTGTCTTATGAGAAAAGAGGTATAACTCCCTGAGTGGAATGCACACATCACAAAGTAGTTTCTCAGAATGCTTCTCTCCAGTTTTTACCTGAAGATACCTCCTATTTCCTCACAGGCTTGAAAGTGGTCCCTAATCTCCCTTCGAATATCTGTCCATGACACAGTTTCAATACTGTGTAATAGAAAGAAAATTTTATCTCTGTGAGTGGAATGGACCTATCTATCATAAAGCGGTTTCACAGAAAGCTTCTTTCCGGGTTTTTATGAGGATATTTCTTTTTCACCATAGACGTCCATGTAACCCCAAATGTCACCTGGTAGCGTTTTCTCCAAAGGGGATTACACAGTCCTCTATGAGAGGAAAAGTGTAACTCAGTGAGTGGAATGCACATGTCACCAAGCAGCTCCCGAAAATCTTCTCTCCACTATCTGTCTGAAGATTTTTCCGTTTTCACCATAAGCCTCAATGCACTCCCAAATGTCCCTTTGCTGACGAACCTAAAACACTGTTAGAATACTGTCCAATGCAAACAGCAGCTTAACTGTGCAAGTGGACATCACGCAAAATAGAGAAGTTTCACAGAAAGTTTCCTTCTGGTTTTTATCGGAGTGTATTTCTTTTTCAGCATATTCTTAAGAGCAGTCCCTAATGTTCTTGCTCAGGTCCCACAGAAACAGTGATTTCAAACTGCACAATCCAAAGAATGATTTAACTTTATGAGATGAATACACACATCACAAAGCAGTTGCTCCGAAAACTTCTCTCCAGTTTTCCTCAGAAGACGTTTCCTTACTCACCACAACCCTCCAGGTGCCACTAAGTATCCCTTCACAAATTCCACAAAGAAAGAGTTTCCAAACTTGGAAACATAGTGTAAGCTTTAACTCTCTGAATAGAATGCTCACATCTGAGAGCTTTTTCTCTGAGCACTTCTTTACAGGTTTTATTTCAGGATATTTCACTTTTCACCATAGTCTTCAATGCGCTGCCAAATATCACATTTTCAGTTTTACAGGAACAGTGTTCCAACACTGTCTTATGAGAAAAGAGGTATAACACCCTGAGAGGAATGTACACATCACAAAGCAGTTTCTCAGAAAGCTTTTCTCCGGTTTTATCTTAAGATATTTTCTATTTCGCCTCAGGCCTGAATGTGTTCCCGAAAGTCCCTTTGCGAATCTCTCCATGATGCAGTTTCAAAGCTGATTAATAGAAAGAAAGTTTTATCTATGTGAGATGAATAGACAATTCTATCACAAAGCAGTTTCATAGAAAGCATCCTTCCAATTTTGTCTGAGGGTATTTCCTTTTTCACCATAGCCATCCATACATGCCCGAATGCCCCTTGTAGCATTTTCTCCAAACGGGATTCTGCAACCCTCTATGAGAAGAAAAGTTTATCTCTGTGAGTGGAATGCAGACGTAACCAAGCAGATCCTGAGAAATCTTCTTTTCAGTATCTATCTGAAGATATTTCCGTTTTCACCATAAGCCTCAAAGTGCTCCTGAATTTCACTTCGCAGGCTAAACAAAAACAGTGTTAGAATACTGCTCAATGAATTCAGAAGTTTAACTGTGTGAGTGGAATTCTCGTGACCTAGAGAAGTTTCACAACAAGTTCCCTTCTGATTTTTATCAGAGGGTATTTCTTTTCCAGCACATTTTTAAGAGTGTTCCCAAATGTCCTTTCTCACGTTCCAAAGAAACAGTGATTTCAAACTGCTCAATCCAAAGAATGATTTAACTCTATAAGATGAATACACACGTCACAAAGCAATTGCTCTGAAATCTTATCTCCGATTTTCATCGGCAGACGTTTCCTTTCTCACCACAAGCCTCAGGGCGCCACTTAATATCCCTTCACAGATTCCTCAAACACTGAATTTCCAAAATGGGCAACATAGTGTAAGCCTTAACGCTCTGAAATGAATGCACACGTCAGAGAGTGGTTCGTTGTAATGCTTCTATGTGGGTTTTATATCAGGATATTGCACTTTTTGCCATAGTCTTCAAAGCACTGAAAATCATCACTTTTTCAGTTTTACAGGATCAGAGTACAAACACTGTCTTATGAAAAAAGAGGTAAAACTCCCTGAGTGGAATACACACATCACAAAGTAGTTTCTCAGAAAGCTTCTCTCCAGTTTTTATCTGAAGATATGTCCTATTTCCCCACAGGCATGAATGTGCTCTCTAATGTCCCTTCGTGAATCCATCCATGACGCAGTTTCAAAACTGTTTAATAGAAAGAAAGTTTTATCTATGTGAGATAAGTAGACTTATCTATCACATGGTCGTTTCACAGAAAGCTCCTTTCCAATTTTTTCTGAGGATATTTCCTTTTACGCCATAGCTGTCCATATACTCTTGAAGAATGATTTAACACTTTGAGATGAATACACATATCACAAAGCAGTTGCCACGAAAACTTCTCTCCAGTTTTCATCAGAAGATATTTCTTTCTCACTACAAGCCTCCAGGCGCCACTTAATATACCTTCACAGATTCCTCAAAGACAGAGTTTCCAAACTTGGCAATGTAGAATAAGCATAGCTCTCTGAAATGAATGCACACCTCAGAGAAGTTTCTTGGAACACTTCCTTCTGAGTTTTATTTCAGGTTATTTAACTTTTCACTATAGTCTTCAAGATGCACCAAAATATCACTTTTTCAGTTTCACAGGAACAGTGTTACAACACTGCCTTATGAGAAAAGAGGGATAACTCTCTGAGTGGAGGCACACATCACAAAGCAGTTTCTCAGAAAGGTTCCCTCCAGTTTTTATCTGAATATAACTCGTATTTCCCCACAGGCATGAATGTGCTCCCGAATATCTGTTAACTAATCCGTCCATGACCCTGTTTCAAAACTGCGTAATAGAAACAAAGTTTTATCTACGTGAGTGGAATAGATATATCTATCACAAAGCATTTTCACAGAAAGCTTCTATCCAGTTTTCGTCTAAGGGTATTTTCTTTTTCACCATAGCCATCCATCTACTCGAGAATGGCCCCTGGTAGCATTTTCTCCAAAAGGGATTCCAAAATCCTCTATGAGAAGAAAAGTGTAATTAGTGATGGAATGCACATGTCACAAAGTGCTCCTTGGAAATATATCTGAAGATATTTCCGTTTTCACCATAAGTTCAATGCGCTTCTGAGTATCCCTTAGCTGATTAATTTAAAACAGTGTGAGAATACTGCTCAATGAAAACAGAAGCTTAACTGTGTGAGTGTAATTCACATGACCTTGAGCGGTTTCACTGAAAGATTCCTTCTGATTTTTATCACATGTTATTTCTTTTTCAGCATATTATTTAGAACATTAAAAAATGTCCTTTCTCAGGTTCCACAGAAACCATGATTTCAAACTGCTCAATGCAAAGGATGATTTAACTCTAAGAGAAGAATATACACATCATAAAGCAGTTTCTCTGAAAGCTTCTCTTCCGTTTTCATCGGAAGACGTTTCCTTTCTTACCGCAAACCTCCGGGCACCACTAAATATCCATACACAGATTCCTCAAAGACAGGGTTTCCTTAATGGGCAATGAACTGTATGTTGTAACACTCTGAAATGCATACGCACTTCAGAGAGCAGTTTCTTGGAATGCTAGTTTCTGGGTTTTATTTCAGGACATTTCACTTTTTGCCATTGTCTTCAATGCACTGCAAAATGTCACTTTTTCAGTTTTACAGGAACAGTGTTCAAACACTGCCTTATCAGAAAAGAGTAGAATGCACACATCACAAAGTATTTCCTCAGAAAGCTTCTCTCCAGTGTTTATCTGGAGATATTTTCTATTTCCCCAAAGGCCTGAATGTGCTCAAGAATCTCCCTTTGCAAATCAGTCCATGATGCAATTTCAAAACTCCGTAATAGAGAGAAAGATTTACATATGTGAAATGAATAGACATATCTATCACAAAGCATTTTCACAGAAACCTTCTTTCCAGTTTTTGTCTGAGGATATTTACTTTTTCACCATAGCCATCCATATACTCCCAAATGTCCCCTGGTAGCTTTTTCTCCAAATGGGATAACCCCATCCACTATGAAAAGAAAAGTATAACTCTGTGAGTGGAATGTACATGTCTCAAAGCTGCTCCTAGGAAATCTTCTCTCCAGTATCTCTCTGAAGATATTCCCGTTCTCACCATAAGCCTAAAAGCACTGCCGAGTATCCCTTAGCTGACTAGCCTTAAACAGTGTTAGAATACTGTTCAATGAAAACAGAAGCTTAACTGTGCACGTGGAATTCACCTGACTTACAAGAGTTTCACAAAAAGTTTCTTTGTGCTTTTATCGGAGAGTATTTATTTAACAGCATATTCTTAAGAGCGTTCCCAAATGTCCTTTCTCAGGTTCAACAGAAACAGTGATTTCAAACGGATGAATCCAAAGAATGATTTAACTCTATGAGATGAATACACACATCACAGAGCAGTTGTTCTGAAAGCTTCTCTCTAGTTTTCATCCAAAGACGTTTCTTTTTTCACCACAATCCTCTGTGCACCACTTAATATGCCTTCACAGATTCCTCAAACACAGAGTTTCCTAACTGGGCAATGTAGTGTAAGCTCTAAATCTGTGAAATGAATGCACATATAAGAGAGCAGTTTCTTAAGATGCTTCTTTATGGGTTTTATTTCAGGATATTTACCTTTTCATCATAGTCTTCAATGTGCTGTAAAATATCACTTTTTCAGTTTTACAGGGGCAGTGCTAAACAGTGTCTTATGAGAAAAGATGTATATCTCCCTGAGTGGAATGCACACATCACAAAGCAGTTTATCAGAAATCTTCTTTCCAGCTTTTATCTTAAGATATTTCCTATTACCTCAGAGTCCTGAATGTGCTCCCAAATGTTCCTTCCCGAATCCTTCCATGACCCCACTTCAAAACTACGTAATAGAAAGGATTTCTTTTCTATATGAGACGAATACACATAAACACCGCAAAGCAGTTTCACAGAAAGTTTCTTTCCAGTTTTTCTCTGAGGATGTTTCCTTTTTCACCATAGCCATTCACATAGTCCCGAATGTCCCCTGGTAGCGTTTTCTCCAAATGGGATTCTCCAATCTTCTATGAGAAGAAAAGTATAAATCTGTGAGTGGAATGCACATGTCACAAAGCAGCTCCTCGAAATCTCCTCTCCAGTACCTATCTGAAGATATTTCCGTTTTCACCATAAGCCTGAAAGCATTCCCGAGTATCCCTTAGCTGACTAAACTCAAACAGTGTTAGAATTCTGCTCGTTGAAAACAGAAGCTGAATTTTGTGAGTGGAACTCATGTGAACTAGAGTAGATTCACAGAAAGTTTTCTTCTGGGTTTTATTGTAGGGTATTTCTTTTTCAGCATATTTTTAAGAGCATTCCCAAATGTCCTTTCTCAGGTTCCACAGCAACAGTGATTTCAAACTGCTCAATTAAAAGAATGATTTAACTCTCTGAGATGAATACACACATCACAAAGCAGCTGCTCCAAAAGCATCTCTCCAGTTTTCAACAGAGGACTTCTCCTTTCTCACCACAAGGCTCCTGGTGCCACAAAATATCCTTTCACAGATTCCTCAGAGACAGAATTTGCATACTGAGCAACGTAGTGTAACCTTTAACTCTCTGAAATGAATGCACACGTCAGAGAACAGTTTCTTGAAATGATTCTTTTTAGGATTAATTTCAGGATATTTCACTTTTCGCCATAGTCTTTAATGAGCTGCAAAATATCACTTTTTCAGTTTTAAAGGAACAGTGATGAAACACTGCCTTATGAGAAAAGAGGTGTAACTTACTGAGTGGAATGCCCACATCACAAAGAGGTTTCTCACAAAGCTTCTTTCCAGTTTTTATCTGAAGATACTTCATATGTCCCCACAGGCTTGATTGTGCTCCCAAATGTCACTTTGCAAATCCATCCATGACGCCATTTTAAAGGTGCATAATAAAGAAAGTTTTTATCTATGTGAGACAAATAGACGTATCTATCACAAAGAAGTTTCACAGAAAGCTTTTTCCAGCATTTGTCTGAGGATATTTCCTTTTTCAACATAGCCGTCCGTATATTCCCTACTGTCCCCTGGTAGCTGTTTCTCCAAACGGGATTCCCCAATCATCTATGAGTAGAAAAGTATAACTCTGTGAGTGGAATGCACACATCACAAAGCAGCTCCTCTCAAATCTTCTCTCCGGTATCTCTCTGAAGTGAGTATCCCTTAGCGGACTTACCTAAAACAGTGTTGGAATTTGGCTCAATTACAACAGAGGCTTATGTGTGCCAGTGGATTTCACATGACCTAGAGCAGTTTCACAGAAATTTTCCTTCTGGTTTTTATTGGAGGGTATTTCTTTTTCAGCATATTGTTAAGAGCGTTCCCAAATGTCCTTTCTCTGATTCCACAGAAACACTGATTTCAAACTACTCAATCCACAGAATGATTTCACTCTATGAGATGAATACACACATTCCAAGCAGTTGTTCTGAAAGCTTCTTTCCAGTTTAAATCCTAAGACCTTTCCTTTCTCACCACAAGACTCCGGGCGCCACTAAATGTCCCATCACAGATTCCTCAAAGACAGAGTTTCCAAACTGGGCAACGTAGTGTAAGCTTTGTTCTCTGAAATGAATGCACATGTCAGACAGCAGTTTCTTGGAATGCTTCTTTCTGGGTTTTATTCCAGGATATTTCACTTTTCGCCACAGTGTTTGATGCCCTGCAAAATATCACTTTTTCAGCTTTACAGGAGTAGTGTTCAAACACTCCCTTATGAAAAAAGAGGTATAACTCCCTGAGTGGAATGCACATATCGCAAAGCAGCTTCTCAACAAGCTTCTCTCCAGTTTTTATCTGAAGATATTTCCTATTTCCCCACAGGCATGATAGTGCTCCCGAATGTCCCTTTGTGAATCCGTCCATGATATAGTTTGAAAATTGCTTAATAGAAAGAAAGTTTTATCAATGTGAGAAGAATAGACATATCTATCCCAAAGCAGTTTCACAGAAAGCTTCTATCCAGTGTTTGCCTGAGAATATTTCCTTTTTCACCATAGCCATCCATATGCTACTGAATGTTCCCTGGTTGCTTTTTCTCCAAATGTGATTAGCTTATCCTGTATGAGAAGAAAAGGATAACTCTGTGAGTGGAATGCATACGTCACAAATCAGCTCCTCAGAAATCTTCTCTCCAGTATCTCTTTGAAGACATTTTTGATTTCACTGTTAGCCTCAAAGCGCTCCCGAGTATCCCTTAGTTGTCTAAGCTAAAACAGCGTCACAATAGTGCTCAATGAAAACAGAAGTTTCACTGTGTGAGTGGACTTCATATGACTGAGAGAAGTTTCACAGAAAGTTTCCTTTTGGTTTTTATTGGAGGGTATTTCTTTTTCAGCATATTCTTAAGAGCATTCCCAAATGTTCTTTCTCAGATTCCTCAAATTTCAAACTGCTCAATCCAAAGAATGATTTAAATCTATGTGATGGGTACAAATATCACAAAACAGTTGCTCCGAAAGCTTCTCTCCTGTTTTCATCAGAAGAAGTTCCCTTTCTCACCACAAGCCTCCTGGCACCACTAAATATCCCTGCACAGATTTCACAAAGATAGTGTTTCCAAACTGGGAAACGTACTGTAAGTTTTAACCATTTGAAATGAATGCATGCATCAGAGAGCAGTTTCTTGGAATGCTTCTTTCTCGGTTTTATTTAAGGATATTTCACTTGTTGACAGAGTCTTCAATGCGGTTCAAAATATCACTTTTTCAATTTTACAGAAACAGTGTTCAAACGCTGCCTTTTTATAAAAGAGTTGTAACTCCCTGAGTGGAATGCACACATCACCAAGCAGTTTCTGAGAAAGCTTCTCTCCAGTTTTTTCTGAGGATATCTCCTATTTAACTGGAGGCCTGAATGTGCTCCCGATGGTCCCTATGCAAATCCGTCCATGACGCATGATCAAAACTTCATAATACATACAAAGTTTTGTCTATGTGAGATGAAAGACATATGTATCACACAGCAGTATCACAGAAAACTTCTTTCCAATTATTGTCTGAGGATATTTCCTTTTTCACCATAGCCATCCATATACTCCCAAATGTCCCCTGGTAAGCTTTTTTCCAAACGGGATTAGCCTATCCTCTATGAGAAGAAAAGTATAACTCTGTGAGTAGAATGCACACGTCATAAAACGGCTCCTCGGAGATCTTCTCTCCAGTATCTAAATGAAGATATTTTCGTTTTCATCATAAGCTGCAAAGCGCTCCCAAGTATCCCTTAGCTGAATAATCAAAAACAGAGTTAGAATACTGCTCAATGAAAACAGAAGCTTAACGGTCAGGTGAAATTCACGTGACCTGTAGCCATTACACAGAAAACTTCCTTCTCGTTTTTAACAGAAGGTAATACTTTTTCAGCATATTATTAAGAGTGGTCCCAAATGTCCTTTCTCAGGTTCCACAGAAACAGTGATTTCAAACTGTTCAATCCAAAGAATGATTTAATTTTATGAGATGAATATACACATCACAAAGCAGTTGCTCCGTAAGCTTTTCTCCAGTTTTCATTGGAAATTCTTTCCTTTCTCACCACAAGCCTTTGGACTCCACTTAATATCCCTTCACAAATTCCTCAAAGAGTGAGTTTCCAAACTGGAAAATGTAGTGTAAGATTTAACTCTCTGAAATGAATGCACACGTCAGAGAGCAGATTTTGGAATGCTTCCTTCTGAGTTTTATTTCAGCATATTTCACTTCTCACCATAGTCTTCAAAACACTGCAAAATACCACTTTCTCAGTTTTACAGGATTAGTGTTCAAACACTACCTTATGAGAAAAGAGATAAAACTCCCTGAGTGGAATGCAGACATCACAAAGCAGTTTCTCAGAAAGGTTCCCTCCAGTCTTTCTCAGAAGATATCACCTATTTCCCCACAGTCCTGACTGTGCTCCTGTATGTTCTATTGGGAATCTGTCCATGACACAGTTTCAAAACTGTGTAATAGAAAGAAAGCTTTATCTATGTGAGATAAATAGACATTCCTAACACAAAGTAGTTTCACAGGAAGCTTCTTTACAGTTTTTGTCTGAGGATATGTCCTTTTTCAGCATAGCCGTCCATATACCCCAGAATGTCCCCTGATACCCTTTTCTCCAAACCAGATAGCCCAATGCTGTATGAGAAGGAAAGTATAACTTGGTGAGTGGAATGCACACGTCACAAAGCAGCTCCTCGGAAATCTTCTCTCCAGTATCTATCAAAAAATATTTCTGTTTTCACCATAAGCCTCACAGTGTTCCCGAGTATCATTTATACAGTGTTGGAATACTGCTCAATGAAAACAGAAGTTTAACTGTGCAGGTGGAATTCAGGTGACCTAGAACAGTTACACAGAAAGTTTCCTTCTGGTTTTTATTGGAGGGTATTTCTTTTTCAACATATTCTTAAGAGCATTCAAAATGTCCTTTATCAGGTTCCACAGAAACAGTCATTTCAAATTGCTCAACCCCAAGAATGATTTAACTCTATGAGATGAATACACACATCAGAAAGCAGTTTCTCTGAAAGCTTCTCTCCCGTTTTCATACGAAGGTGTTTCCTTTCTCAACACCAGCCTCCGAGCACCCTTAATATCCCTTCACAAATTCCATAAAGACAGAGTTTCCAAACTGGGAAATGAAGTGTAAGCTTTAACTCTCTGAAATGAATTCTCACGTCAGAGAGCAGTTTCTTGGAATGCTTATTTCTGAGTTTTATTTCAGGATATTTCACTTTTCATTATAGTTTTCAATGCGATGCAAAATATCTCGTTTTCAGCTTTACAGGAACAGTGGTGAAAGACTGCCTTATGAAAAAAGTGGTATAAATCCCTTAGTGGAATGCACACATCAGAATACAGTTTACCAGAAAGTTTCTCTCCAGTTTTTATCTGAGGATATCTCCTATTTCCAAAGAGGCCTGAATGTGTTCCTGACTGTCCCTTCGTTAATCCATCCATGATGTATTTTCAAAACTGTGTAATAGAAAGTTTTATCTATGTGAGATGAATAGACATATCTATCACATAGACGTTTCACAGAAAGCTTCTTTCCAGTTTTTGTCTGAGGATATTTTGTTTTTCACCATAGCCATCCATATACTCCTGAATGTCCCCAGGGAGCTTTTTCTCCAAACGAGATTCCCCAGTCCTCTATGAGAATAAAAGTATAACTCTGTGAGTGGAATGCACACGTCACAAAACAGCTCCTTGGAAATCTACGCCCCAGTATCTATCTGAAGATATTTCCATTTTCCCCATAAGCCTCAAAGCGCTCCTGACTATCCCTTAGCTGACGAACCTAAAACAGTGTTAAAACACTGCTCAATGGAGACAGAAGATTAACACTGTGAGGTGAACTCTCGTGACCTAGAACAGTTTCCCAGAAAGTTTCCTTCTGGTTTTTACTGGAGGGGATTTCTTTTCCAGCATATTCTTAAGAGTGTTCCCACATGTTCTTTCCCAGGATCCACAGATACAGTGATTTCGACCTCCTCAATCCAAAGAATGATTTAACTCTATGGGATGAATACACATATCAGAAAGCATTTGCTCCAAAAGCTTCTCTCCAGTTTTCAATGGAAGACGTTTTATTTCCCACCAAAGGCCTCCGGGTTACACTTAATATCACTTCACATATTCCTCAAAGACAGAGTTTCCAAACTGGGCAACGTAGTGTAAGTTTTAACTCTCTGAAATGAATGCCCAGGTCAGAGAGCAGTTTCTTGAAAAACCTCTTTCTGGGTTTTATTTCAGGATATTTAACGTTTCAACATAGTCTGAAATGCACTGCAAAATATCACTTTTTCAGTTTTACAGGAACAGGGTTCAAACTCTGCCTTATGAGAAAAGAAGTATAACTCCCTGAGTGAAATGCTCACATCACAATGTAGTTTCTCAGAAAGCTTCTCTCCAGTTTTTATCTGAACATATTTCCTACTTCTGTGCAGGCCTGAATGTGTTCCCAAATGTCCCTTCAAGAAACTTTTCATGATGCAGTTTCAAAACTGCGTAATAGAAACAAAGTTTTATCTATTTGAGATGAATACACATATCTATCCTAAAGCAGTTTCACAGAAAGCTTGTTTCCAGTTTTTATCTGAGGATATTTCCTTTTACACCATAGCTGTCCATATAATCCAGAATGTCCCCAGGGAGCGTTTCTCCAAATGGGATTCCGAATCCTCTATGAAAAAAAAGTATAACTCTGTGGGTGGAATGCACACGTCACGAAGTAGCTCCTCGTAAATCTTCTCTCCAGTATCTATCTGAAGATGTTTCCATTTTCACCATAAGCCTCAAAGCGCCTCCAACTATCTCTTAGCTGTCTAACCTAAAACAGTGTTATAATACTGCTCAATGAAAACAGAAGCTTAACTGTGTGGGTGGACTTCACGTGATGTAGAGCAGTTTCACAGAAAGTTTCCTTCTGGTTTTTATCAGAGGGTATATCTTTTTCAGCATATTCTTAAGAGCATTCCCAAATGTCCTTTCTCAGCTTCCACAGAAACAGTGATTTCAAACTCCTCAATACAAAGAATGATTTAACTCTCTGAGATGAATACACACATCACATAGCAGGTGCTCTGAAACCTTCTCTCCAGTTTTCATTTGAAGACGTTTTCTTTCTCAACACAAGCCTCCGGACGCCTCTTAATATCTCTTCACAGATTTCTCAAAGAGAGGGTTTCCAAACTGATCAATGTAATGTAAGCTTTAACACTCTGAAATAAAAGCACACGTCAGAGAGCAGTTTCTTGAAATGTTCCTTCTGGATTTTATTTCAGGATATTTAACGTTTCGTCATAGTCTTCAATGCACTGCAAAATATCACTTTTCCACTTTTACAGGAGCAGGGTTCAAACACTGCCTTAGGAGAGAAGAAGTATAACTCCCTGAGTGAAAAGCTCACATCACAATGCAGTTTCTCAGAAAGCTTCTCTCCAGTTTTTATCTAAAGATATTTCCTACTTCCGCACAGGCCATAATGTGCTCCCGAATATCCCTTTGAGAATTCGTCCATGACACACTATCAAAACTACGTAATAGAATGGAAGTTTTATCTATGGGAGTGGAATACTCCTATCTATCCCAAAGCAGTTTTACAGAAAGCTTCTTTCCAGTTTTTGTCTGAGGATATTTCCTTTTTCACTGTAGCCATCCATATACTTCCGAATGTCCCCTCGTAGTATTTTCTCCAAGTGGGATACCCCAACCGTCTATGAGAAGAAAAGTATAACTCTGTGAGTGAAATGCACACATCAGACATCAGCTCCTTGGAAATCTTCTCTCCAATTTCTATCTGAAGTTATTTCCATTTTCACCATAAGCCTCCAGCCACTCCTGAGTATCACTTTGCAGACTAAACAAAAACAGTGTTAGAATACTCCTCAATGAAAACAGAAGTTTAACACTGTGAGTGGACTTCACGTGACCTAGAGTAGTTTCACAGAATGTTTCCTCCTGGTTTTTATTGGAGGGCATTTCTTTTTCAGCATATTCTTAAGACTGTTGCCAAATGTCCTTTCTCATGTTCCACAGAAACAGTCATTTCAAACTGCTCAATCCAAAGAATAATTTAACTCTATGAGGTGAATACACACATTACAAAGCAGTTGCTTGGAAAGCTTCTCTCCAGTTTTCATTGGAAGACGTTTCCTTTCTCACCACAAGCCTCCGGATGCCATTTAATATCCCTTCACAGTTTGCTCAAAGACACAGGTCCAAACTGGGCAATGTAGTGTAAGCTTTAACTCTCTGAAATGAATGCACGCGTCAGAGAGCAGTTTCTTGGAATGCTTCTTTCTTGGTTTTATTTCTGAATAATTCACTTTATGCCATAGTCTTCAAAGTGCTATGAAACATCTCTTTTTACAGATTTACAGGAATAGTGTTCAAACACTGCCTCATTACAAAAGAGGTATAACTCTCTGAGTGGAGTGCACAAATTACAAAGCAATTTCTCAAAAAGCTTCTCTCCAATTTTTATGTGAAGATATCTCCTATTTCCCCACAGGCCTCAATGTGCTTCCGAACGTCCCTTCATGAATCCGTCCATGACACAGATTCAAAACGGCATCATAGAAAGTGAGTTTTATTAATGTGATTGCAACAGACATATATATCGCAAAGCAGTTTCACAGAAAGTTTCTTTCCAGTTTTTGTCTGAGAATATTCTTTTTCACCATATCCGTCCATATACTCCTGAATGTATCCTGGCAACGTTTGCCCCAAGCAGGATTCCCCAATTCTCTATGAGAAGAAAAGTATAACTCTGTGAGTGGAATGCACACTTCACAAAGCATCTCCTCAGAAACCTTCTCTCCAGGTTCTATCTGAAGATATTTCCGTTTTCACTGTAAGCCTCAAAGCGTTTCCAATTATCCCTTAGCTGAATAAACAAAGGCAGTGTTAGGATACTGCTCAATGAAAACAGAAGCTTAACTGTGTGGGTGGACTTCACGTGACCTAGAGCAGTTTCACAGAAAATTTCCTTCTGGTCTTTATCAGAGGATATTTCTGTTTCAGCATACTCTTAAGAGCGTTCCCAAAAGTCCTTTCTCAGGTTCCACAGAAACAGTGATTTCAAACTGTTCAATCCAAAGAATGATTAAAATCTATGAGATGAATACACACATCACTAAACAGTTGCTCCGGAAACTTCTCTCCAGTTTTCATCTGAAGACGTTTCCTTTCTCACCACAAGCCTCCGGGCGTCACTTAAAATCTCTTCACAGATTCCTCAGAAACAGAGTTTCCAAGCTCGCAATGTAGGGTAAGGTTTAACTCTCTGAAATAAATGCACACGTCAGAGAGCAGTTTCTTGGAACCCTTCTTTCTGGATTATATTTCAGGGTATTTCACTTTTTGACATAGTCATCAACGCCCTGCAAAATATCTCTTTTTCAGTTTTACAGGAACAGTGTTCAAACATTGCCTTATGAGAAAAGAGGTATTACTCCCTGAGTGGAATGCACACATCAGAAAGCAGTTTTTGAGAAAGCTTCCCTTCAGTATTTATCTGAAGATATTTCCTATTTCCCCAGAGACCTGATTGTCCTCCCAAATGTCCCTTAACAAATCCGTCCATCACGCAGTTTCAAAACTAAATAATATAGAGAAAGTTTTATCTATGTGAGATGGATAGACATATCTACAACAAAGCAGTTTAAAAGAAAGCTTGTATCCATTTTTTGTCTTAGGATATTTCCTTTTTCACCATAGCCGTCCATATACTCCTGAATGTCCACTGGTAGCTTTTCCTCCAAATAGGATTCCCCAATCCTCTAAGGGAAGAAAAGTAAAAGTCTGTGAGTGGAATGCATTAGTCACAATGTTTCTTCTCGGAAATCTCTCCAGTATCTATCTGATAATATTTCCATTTTCACCATAAATCCCAAAGCACTCCCAAGTATCCCTTAGTTGTCAGAAATAAAACAGGGTTAGAGTACTGCTCAATGAAAACAGAAGCTTACCTGTACAAGTGGACTTCACGTGGCCTAGAACAGCTTCACAGAAAGATACTTTCTGGTTTTTATTGGAGGGTATTTCTTTTTCAGCATATTCTTAAGAGTGTTCTGAAATGTCCTTTCTCAGGTTCCACAGAAACAGTGATTTCAAAGTGCTCAATCCAAACAATGATTTAACTCTATGAGAAGAATATACACATCACAAAGCACTTGCCCCAAAAGATTCCCTCCAGTTTTCATTGGAAGATGTTTAATTTCTTACCACCACCCTCCAGGTGCCAATTAATATCCCTTCACAGATTTCGCAAAGACAGAGTTTCGAAAGTGTTCAACGTAATGTAAGCTTTAACTCTTTGAAATGAATGCACACCTCAGAGAACAGTTTGCTGAAACGCTTCTTTCTTTTTTTTTTTTTTTTCAGGATATTTTAACTTTTGCCATAGTCTTGAATGTGCTACAAAATATCACTTTTTCTGTTTTACAGGAACAGTGTTCAAACACTGCATTATGAGAAAAGTGGTATAACACCCTGAGTGGAATGCACTCATCACAAAGCATTTTTTCATAAAGCTTCTCTCCTGTTTTTATCTGAAGATATATCTTTCTTCCCCACATGCTGGAATGTGCTTCTGAATATCCCTTCGTGAATCCATTCATGATGCAGTTTCAAAATTTTATAATAGAAAAAAAGTCTTATCTATGTGAGATAAATAGACATATGCATCACAAAGCAGTTTCAAAGATAGCATCTTTACAGTTTTTGTCTGAGGATATTTCCTTTTTCACCATAGTGGTCCATATAACCTGGAATATCCCCTGGAACCTTTGCTCCAACGGGATTCCCCAATCATCTATGAGAATAAAAGTATAATTCTGTGAGTGGACTGCACACATCACAAATCAGCTCCTCAGAAATCTTCTCTCCTGTATCTATCTGAAGATATTTCCTTTTTGACACTAAGCCTCGAAGTGCTCCCGAGTATCCCTTAGCTGAATAACCTAACACAGTGTTAGAATACTGTTCCATGAAAACAGAAGCTTAACTCTGTGAGTGGAATTCATGTGACCTAGAGGAGTTTCACAGAAAGTTTTCTTCTAATTTCTATCGGAGAGTATTTCTTTTTCAGCATATTCTTAAGAGCGTTCCCAAATGTCCTTTTTCAGGTTCCACAGAAACTGTAATTTCAAACTGGTCAATCCAAAGAATGATTCAAATCTATGAGATGAATACACACATCACAAAGTAGTTGCTCAAAAATCTTCTGTCCAATTTTCATCCGAAGACGTTTCCATTCTCACCACAAGCCTCCTTGTGCCACTTAATATCCCTTCACAGAATCCTGAAAGACAGAGTCCCCAAAATGGGCAATGTTGTGTAAGCTTCAAATCTCGGAAATGAATGCACACATCAGAGAGTAGTTTGTTGGAACGCTTCCTTCTGGGTTTTATCTCCTGATATTTCATTTTTTGCCATAGTCTTCAATGTGCAGCAAAATATCACTTTTTCAGTTTCACAGGAACAGTTTTCAAACACTGGCTTATGAGAAAAGAGGTATAACTCCCTGAGTGGAATGCACACATCACAAAGCAGTTTCTCAGAAAGCCTCTCTCCAGTTTTTATCTGAAGATATCTCTTATTTCTCCACAGGCCTGAATGTACTCCCTAATGTACTTTCGCAAATCCGTCCATGACACAGTTTCAATACTGTGTAATAGAAAGAAAGTTTTATCTGAGTGGAATACACATATCTCTCACAAAGCAGTTTCACAGAAATTTTCTTTCCACTTTTTGTCTGAGTATATTTCCTTTTTCACCATTGCCGTCCATATACCCTCGAATGTTCCCTGGTAGTATTTTCTCTAAGCAGGATTCCCCTATACCCTATGAGAAGAAAAGTAAAACTCTGTGAGTGGAATGCACAGGTCAAAAAGCAGCTCCTCAGAAACCTATCCAGTGTCTATCTGAAGATATGTCCATTTTCACTGTAAGCCTCAAAGCGCTCCCAAGTATCCTTTAGCTGAAAACCTCAAACAGTGTTAGAATGCTACTCAATGAAAACAGAAGCTTAACTGTGTGCGTGGACATCACGTGACCTAGAGCAGTTTCACAAAGTGTTTCCTTCTGGTTTTTTTTGGAGGGTATTTCTTTTTCAGCATATTCCTAAGAGCCTTCCCAATTATCCTTCTCAGGTTCCACAGAAACAGTGATTTCAAACTGCTCAATCCAAAGAATGATTTAATTCTATGAGACAAATAAACTCACCAGAAAGCAGTTGTTCATAAAGCTTCCCTCCAGTTTTCATCGGAAGGCATTTCCTTTCTCACCACAAGCCTCCAGACGCCACTTAATATCTCTTCACCAATTCCTAAAAGACAGATATTCCAAACTGGGCAATATACTGTAAGCTTTAGCTCTCTGAAATGAATGCACACGACAGAGAGCAGTTTCTTGGATCACTTCTTTCTGGGTTTTATTTCAGGGTATTTCATTTTTTGCCAGAGTGCACTGCAAAATATCACTTTTTCAGTTTTACAGGAACAGTGTTCAAACACTGCCTTATGAGAAAACAGTTATAACACCCTGAGTGGGTTGCACACATCACAGAGCAGTTTCTCAGAAAGTTTCTCTCCAATTTTTATATGAAGATATCTCCTATTTCCCCAAAGGCCTGAAAGTGCTTCTGAATGTCCCTTCGCGATTTCATCCATGACGCCGTTTCAAAACTGCATAATAGAAAGAACATTTTATCTGCGTGAGATGAAGAGCCATATCTATCACCAGCAGTTTTACAGAAAGCTTCTTTACAATTTTTGTCTGAGAATAATTCCTTTTTCCCCATAGCCGTCCATATACACCTGAATGTCCCCTGGTAGCTTTTTCTCCACACGGGGTTCTGCAATCCTCTATGAGAAGAAAAGCATAACTCTGTGAGTTTAGTGCACACGTCACAAAGCAGCTCTTCGAAAATCTTCTCTCCATTATCTATCTGAAGACATTTCCGTTTTCACCATAAGCCTCAAAGTGCTCCTGAGTATCCCTTGGCTGACTAACTGAAAACAGTATTAGAATTCTTCTCAATGAAAACAGAAGGTTAACTGTGTGAGTGGACTTCACGTGACATAGAGCAGTTTCACAAAGTATTTCCTTCTGGTTTTTATCCGAGGGCATATCTTTTTCAGCATGTTTTCAAGAGCGTTCCCAAATGTCCTTTCTCAGGAATTGCTCATTCCAAAGAATCATTTAAATCTGTGAGATAAATATACATATCACAAAGCAGTTGCTCTGAAAGCTTCTCTCCAGTTTTCATCAGAAGACATTTACTTTCTCACGACAAGCCTCCAGGTGTCACTTAATATCACTTCACAGATTGCTCAAAGACAGAGTTTTCAAACTGGGCAATGTATTGTAAGCTTTACCTCGCTGAAAAAAATGCACACGTCAGAAAGCAGTTTCTTGTAATGCTTCTTTCTGGCTTTTACTTCAGGATATTTCACTTTTTGCCATAGTCTTCTATGCACTGCAAAATCTCACTTTTTCAGTATCACAGGAACAGTGTTCAAACACTGCCTGATGAGAAAAGATATATAACTGCCTGAGTGGAAGTCACAGATCACAAAGAAGTTTCTCAAATATCTTCTCTCCAGTTTTTATCTGAAGATATCTCCTATTACCCCACAGGCCTGAATGTGCTCCCGAGTGTCCCTTGGCGAATTCATCCATGACACAATTTCCAAATTACATAATAGGAAGAAAGTTTTATCTATATGAGATAAGTAGATATACCTCTTTCAAAGCAATTTCACATAAAGCTTCTTTCCAGTTTTTGTCTGAGGATATTTCCTTTTTCAACATAGCTGTCCATATCCTCCCAACTGTTCTTGGTAGCTTTTTCTCCAAATGGAATTCCCCAATCCTCAATGAGAAGAAAAGTATAACTCTGTGAGTGAAATGCACACGTCACAACCCAACTCCTTTGAAATCTTCTATCCAGTATCTATTTGAAGATATTTCTGTTTTCACCATAAGTCTCAAAGCGCTCCTGAGTATCCCTTAGCAGACTAACCTAAAACCGTGCTAGAATAATGCTCAGTGAAAACAGAAGCTTTACTGTGTGCGTGGAATTCACGTGAAATAGAGAATTTTCACAGAAAGTTTCCTTCTGGTTTTTATCGTAGTGTATTTCTTTTTCAGCATATTCTTCAGAGCATTCCCAAATGTCCTTTCTCAGGTTACACAGAAACAGTGATTTCAAACTGCCCAATCCAAAGAATGATTTAACTTTATGAGATGAATACACACATCACGAAGCAGTTGCTCTGAAAGCTTCTCTCCAGTTTTCATCGGAGGATGTTTCCTTTCTCACCACAAGCCTCCGGGAGCCACTTAATATCCCTTCACAGATTGCTCAAAGACGGAGTTTCCAAACTGGGAAATTTAGTATGAGCTTTCACTCTCTGAAATGAATGCACCGTCAGAGAGCAGTTTCTTCGAATGCTTCTTTCTTGGTTTCATTTCAGAATATTTCACTTTTCGCCATAGACTTCAATGGACTGCAAAATACCACTTTTTCAGTTTTACGGGAACAGTGTTCAACCACTCCCTTATGAGTAAAGATGTATAACTCCCTAAGTGGAATGCACACATCCTGAAGCATTTTCTCAGAAAGCTTCTCTCCAGTTTTAATCTGAAGATATCTCCTTTTTCACCATAGGCCTAAAAGTGCTCCTGAACATCTCTTCGTGAATCCGACCATGACACAGTTTCAAAACTACGTAATAGAAAGAAAGTTTTATTTATGTGAGATGAAGAGAGATATCTATGATGAAGCAGTTTCAGAGAAAGCTTCTATACACTTTTTGTCTGATGATATTTCATTTTTCACCGTAGCAATCCATGCAATACCAAGTGTACCCTGGTAGCATTTTCTCCAAATGGGATTCCCTAATCCTCTATGAGAAGAAAAGTATAACTCTGTGTGTGGACTGCAACATCACAAAGCAGCTCCTCAGAAGTATTTTCTCCAGTTTCTATCTGAAGATATTTTCTTTTTCACCATAAGCCTCAAATCGCTCTCGTATATCGGTTCACAGACTAAATAAAAACAGTTAGAATACTGCTCAATGGAAAGAGAAGCTTATCTGTGTGAATGAAATTCATGGTACCTAGACGAGTTTCACAGATTTCTTCTGTTTTTTATTGGAGGGTATTTCTTTTTCAGCATGTTCTTCAGAGTGGTCCCAAATGTCCTTTCTCACGTTCCCCAGAAACAGTGACTTCAAACTGCTCAATCCAAGTAATGATTTAAATCTATGAGATGAATAAGCACATCACAAAGTGATTGCACTGAAAGCGTCTCTCCAGTTTTCATTGGAAGACGATTCCTTTCTCAACAAAAGCCTCTGGGCACCACTTAATGTCCTTTCAGATTTCTCAATGACAGAGTTTCCAAACTGGGCAACTTAGGGTAAGTTTTAACTCTCTGAAATGAATGCACAAGTCAGAGAGCAGTTTCTTCAAATGCCTCTTTATGGGTTTTATTTCAGGATATTTCACTTTTTGCCCTAGTCTTCAATGCGCTGCACTATATCAGTTTTTCAGTTTTACAGGAACAGTGTCCAAACACTGCCTTATGAGAAAAGTGGTATAACTCCCTGAGTGGAATGCACACATCACTAAGCAGTTTCTAGGAAAGCTTCTGTCCAGTATTTATCTGAAGTTATTTCCTATTTCCCCACAGGCCTGAAGGTGTTTCCGAATGTCCCTTCACCAAACCGTTTATCTTGCCGTTTGAAAACTACATAGAAGAAAAAAAGTTTTATCTACGTGAAAAGAATAGACACATCTATCTCAAAACAGGTTCACAGATAATCTTCTTTCCAGTTTTTGTCTGAGGATATTTCCTTGTTCACCATAGCCATCCACATACTCCTCAATGTCACCTGGTAGTTTTTTCTCCAAACGGGATTCCCCAATCCTTTATGAGATGAAAAGTATAACACTGTGAGGGGAATGCACACGTCAGAAAGCAGCCTCTCAAAAATCTTCTCTCAAATGTCTATCTGAAGACATTTTCGTTTTCACAGTAAGCCTCAAATCTCTCCCGAGTTTCCCTTAGTGGTTTAACCCAAAACCGTGTTCGAACACTGCTCAATGAAAACAGAAGCTTAACTGTGAGAGTGGAATTCACATAACCTAGAGCAGTTTCATAGAAAGTTCCCTTCTTTTTATATCAGAGGGTGTTTCTTTTTCAGAATATTCTTAAGTGCCTTCCCAAATGTCCTTTCTTAGGTTCCACAGAAACAGTGATTTCAAACTGATGAATTCAAAGAATGATTTAACTCCATTAGATGAATACACACAGCACAAAGCAGTTGCTCTGAAACCTTATCACCATTTTTCATCCGAGGACATTTACTTTCTCACCAAAAGCCTCCAGGCGCTTCTTAATACCCTTTCAGACATTCCACAAAGACAGAGTTTGCAAACTGGATAACGTAGTGTAAACTTTGAATCTCTGAGATGAATGTACACGTCAGAGAGCAGTTTCTTGCAATGCTTCTTTCTGGGTTTCATTTCAGGATATTTGACTTTTTGCCATAGTCTTCAATGCGCTGAAAAATATCACTTTTTCAGTTTTCCAGGAACAGTGTTAAAACACTGCCTTATGAGAAAAGAGGTATAACTCCCTCAGTGGAATGCTCACATCACAAAGTAATTTATCAAAAAGCTTCGCTCCAGTTTTTATCTGAAGATATTTCCTACTTCCCCATGCGCCGAAATGTGCTCGCGATTGCACCTTCATGAATCCATCCATGATGCAGTTTCAAAACTGAGTAATAGAAAGAAAGTTTTATCTATGTGAGATGAATAGACATATCTATCACAAAGCAGTTTCAAAGATAGCATCTTTTCAGTTTCTGTCTGAGGAAATTTCCTTTTTCACCATAGCAGTCCATATAACCCTGAATGTCCCCCAGAAGCTTTGTCTTGAAACGGGATTCCCCAATTCTCTATGAGAAGAACAGTATAACTCTGTAAGTGGAATGCACATGTCACAAAGTAGTTCCTCGGAAATCTTCTCTCCAGTATCTATCTGAAGATATTTCCTTTTTACAATAAGCCACAAAGCACTCCCGAGTATCCCTTAGATGACTAACCTAAAACAGTGTTAAAATACAGCTCAATGGAAACAGAAGCTTAACTCTGCGAGGTGAATTCACGTGATCTAGAACAGTTTCACAGAAAGTTTCCTTCTGTTTTTATTGTAGGGTATTTCTTTTTCAGCATATTCTTAAGAGTGTTCCCAAATGTCCTTTTTCAGGTTCCACAGAAATAGTGATTTCAAAGGGCTCACTCCAAGGAATGATTTAACTCTATGGGATGAATACACACATCAGAAAACAGTTGCTCAGAAAGCTTCTCTCAAGTTTTCATCAGAAGACGTTTCCTTTCTCACCACAAGCCTCCAGGGGGCCACTTAATATTTCTTCACAACTTCCTCAAAGACAGTTTCCAAACTGGGCAACGTAGTGTAAGCTTTAACTCTCTGATATGAATGCAAACGTCAGAGAGCAGTTTCTTGGAATGCTTCTTTCTGGGTTTTATTTTAGGATATTTCACTTTTCGCTATAGTTCTCAATGCACTGCAAAATATCACTTTTACAGTTTTACAGGAACAGTGTTCTAACACTGCCTTATGAGAAAAGAGGTATATCTCCCTGAGTGAAAAGCACACGTCACAAAGCAACTCCTCAGAAATCTCTCCGGTGACTGATTGATGATATTTCAGTTTTCACCCTAAGCCTCAATGGGCCCCTGAGTATTCCTTATTTCCAGTTAATTCACTTTTCTCTGTACTCTTCAATGCACTGCAAAATATCACTTTTTCAGTTTACAAGAACAGTGTTCAAACACTGTCTTATGAGAAAAGAGATATAACTCCCCGAGTGGAATGCACACATCACAAAGCAATTTCTCAGAAAGCTTCTCTCCAGTTTTTATCTGAAGATATCTCCTATTTCACCATAGGCCTGAATGTCCTCCTGAATGTCCCTTAGCGAATCCGTCCATGACGCAGTTTCAAAACTGCATAATAGAAAGACAGTTTTATCTATGTGACATGAATATACATATCTGTCCCAAAGAATTTTCACAGAAATCTTCTTTCCAGTTTTTGTCTGAGGATGTTTCCTTTTTCACCAAAGCCATCCATATAGTCCTGAATGTCCTCTGGTAGCATTTACTTCAAATGGAATACTCCAATCTTCTATGAGAAGAAAAGTGTAACTCTGTGAGTGGAATTCACATATCACAAAGCAGCTCCTCAGAAATATTCTCTTCAGTATCTATCTGAAGATATTTCTGTTTTCACCATAAGTCTCCAAGCACTTTCGAATATCCCTTAGCTGACTAACCCAAAACAACGTTAGAATACTGCTGAATGAAAGCAGAAGCTTAACTGTGTGGGTGAAATTCAGGTGACGTAGAGCAGTTTCACAGAAGTCTCCTTCCAGTTTTCATCGGAGGGTATTTCTTTTTCAGCATATTCTTAAAAGTGTTGAAGTCTCCCATTATTATTGTATGGGAGTCTAAGTCTCTTTGTAAGTCTCCAAGGACTTGCTTTATGAATCTGGGTGCTCCTGTATTGG
>NW_012116777.1:796665-833686 GCF_000951035.1 Colobus angolensis palliatus | reverse complement strand
CCAACATGGCACAAGTATACATATGTAACAAACCTGCACGTTATGCACATGTACCCTAGAACTTAAAGTATAATAAAAAAAAAAAGAAAATTAAGAAAAAAAAAAAGTGTTACCTAATGTCCTTTCTCAATTTCAACAGAAACAGTGATTTTAAACTGCTCAATTCAAAGAATGACTTAACTGTATGAGTTGAATACACGTATCAGAAAGAGTTGCTCCAAAATCTTCCCTCCGGTTTTCATCAGAAGACGTTTCCTTTCTCAACACAAGCCTTCGGACGCCATTTAATTTCCCAACACTGATTTCTCAAAGAAAAGTTTTCAAACTGGGCAACGTAGTGTGAGCTTTAACTCTCTGAAGTGAAGGCACACGTCAGAGAGCTGTTTCATAAAACACTTCTTTCTGGGTTGTATTTCCGGATATTTCACTTTTAACCATAGTCTTTAATGCACTGCATAATATCACTGTTTCAGTTTTACAAGAACAGTGTTCAAACACTGCCTTGTGAGAAAAGAGGTATAACTGGCTGATTGGAATGCAAACATCACATAGCTGATTCTCAGAAAGCTTCTCTCCAGCTCTTATCTGAAGTTTTTACATATTTCCTCTGAGGCATGAATGTGCTCCCAAATGTTCCATTGTGAATGTGTCCATGATGCAGTATCAAAACTGCATAATAGAAATAGAGTATTATCTATGTCAGTAGAATAGAAATATCTATCAGAAAGCAGTTTCTCAGAAATCTTCTCTCCAGTTTTTATCCGAAGATATTTCTTATTACACCCCAGGCCTGAATGTGCTCCCTAATGTCCCGTCACAAATGCGTCCATGACGCAGTTTCAAAACTGTGTAATAGAAAGTTTTATTTATGTGAGATGAAGAGACATATCTATCACTAAGCAGTTTCATAGAAAGCTTCTTTTCAGTTTTTGTCTGAGGATATTTCCTTTTTCACCATAGCCGTCCATATACTCCCAAATGTCTCCTGGTAGCTTTTCCTCTAAATGGAATTCCCCAATTTTCTTTGAGGAGAAAAGTATAACTCTGGGAGTGGAATGCACACGTCACAAAGCAGCTCCTTGAAAATCTCTCCAAAATCTATCTGAAGATATTTCCGTTTTCAAAGTAAGCCTTAAAGTGCTCCCGAGTATCCCTTAGCTGACTAACCTAAAACAGTGTTAGAATACAGCTCAATGAAAACAGAAGCTTAACGGTGCAAGTGGCATTCAGGTGATGTAGAGTTGTATCACAGAAAGTTTCCTTCTGGTTTTTATCAGTAGGTATTTCCTTTTCAGTGTATTCTTAAGAGCGTTCACAAATGTCCTTTCTCAGGATAGACAGAAACAGTGATATCAAACTGGTCAATCTAAAGAATGATTTACCTCTATGAGATGAGTACACACATCACAAAGCAGTTGCTCCAAAATCTTTTGTCCAGTTTTCAACAGAAGACGTTTCTATTCTCACCACAAGCCTCTGGGCACCACTTAATATCCCTTCGTAGATTCCTCAGAGACAGAATTTCCAAACTGGGCAACCTAGTGTATGTTTTAACTCTCTGAAATGAATGCACACTTCAGAGAGCAGTTTCTTGGAATGCTACTTTCTTGTTTTATTTTTGGATATTTCTCTTTTCACCATAGTCTTCAATGTGCTGCAAAATGTCACTTTTTCAGTTTTACAGGACACTGTTCGAACACTGTTCAAATGCTGTCTTAATAGAAAAGAGGAATAATTCACTGAGTGGAATGCACACATCACAAACCAGTTTCACAGAAAGCTTCTCTCCAGTTTTTATCTGAAGATATCTCCTTTTTCCCCACAGGCCTGAATGTGCTCCTGAATGTCCCTTCACGAATCTGTCCATGACACAGTTTCAAACTACGTTATAGAAAGAAAGTTTTATCTATGTGAGATGAATAGACATATCTATCACAGAGCAGTTTCACAGAAATCTTCTTTCCAGTTTTATTCTGAAGATACATCCTTTTTCACCATAGCTGTTTGTATACACTCGAATATCTCCTGGTATCTTTTTCTCCACAGAGTATTCCCCAATCCTCTATGAGAAGAAAAGCATAACTCTGTGAGTGGAATGCACACATCACAAAGCAGCTCCTTGGAAATCTTCTCTACAGTATCTATCTGATGATATTTCCGTTTTCATCGTAAGCCTCAAAGTGATTCCAAGTATCCCTTAGCTGACTAATCTAAAACAGTGTTAGAATACTGCTAAATGAAATCAGAAGCTTACCTGTGGGCGTGGAATTCACGTGACCTAGAGCAGTTTCACAGAAAGTTTCTTTCTGGTTTTTATCGGAGGGTACTCCTTTTTCACCATATTCTTAAAAGCTTTCCCAAATATCCTTTCTCAGGTATCACAGAAACAGTGATTTCCATCTGCTCAATCCAAAGAGTGATTTTACTGTATGAGATGAATACACAAATCACAAAGCAGTGGCTCCGAAAGCGTGTCTCCAGTTTTCATCGAAAGCGTTTCCTTTCTCACCATAAGCCTGCGGGCGCCACTAAATATCCCTTCCCAGATTCCTCAAATACAGAGTTTCCAAACTGGGCAATGTAGTGTAAGCTTTAACTTTTTGAAGTGAATGCACACTTCAGAGAGCACTTTCTTGGAAAGCTTCTTTCTGGGTTTCATTTCAGGAAATTTCACTTTTCGCCCTAGTCTTCAATGCACTGCAAAATATCACTTTTTCAGTTTTACAGAAACAATGTTCAAACACTGTCTTAGGAGAAAAGAAGTATAACTCCCTGAGGGGAACGCTCACATCACTAAGCAGTTTCTCAGAAAGCTTCTCTCCACTTTTTATCTGAAGGTATTTTTGACTTTCCCACAGGCCTGAAAGTGCTCCCGAATGTCCCTTTGAGAATCTGACCATGACGCAGTTTCAAAACTTAATAATAGATAAAAAGTTTTATCTATGTGAGATGAAAAGACACATTTGTCACAAAGCAGTTTCACAGAAAGTTTCTTTCCAGTTTTGGTCTAAGGATATTTCCTTTTCCACCATAGAAGTCCATATACTCCCGAATGTCCCCCTATTGCTTTTTATCCAAGCGAGATTCCCCAATCCTCTATAAGAAGAAAAGTATAACTCTGTGATGGAAGGCACACATCACAAAGAAGCTGTTCGGAAATCTTGTGTCCAGCATCTATCTGAAGATATTTCCATTTTCGCCATAAGCCTCAATGCGCTCCCGAGTGTCACTTAACTCACTAATGTAAAGGAGTGTGAGAATACTGCTCAATGAAAACAGAATCTTAACTCTGCCTGTGGAATTTACGAGACCTAGAACAGTTACACAGAAAGTTTCTTTCTGGTTTTTATTGGAGGGTTTTTCTTTTTCAGCGTATTCTTTTGAGCGTTCACAAACATTCTTTACAAGGTTCCAGAGAAACAGAGATTCCAAACTGCTCAATAAAAAGAATGATTTAACTCTATGAGATGAATACACACATCACAAAGCAGTTACTACGAAAGCTTCCCTTCAGTTTTCATTGGAAGACGTTTCCTTTCTCACCACAAGCCTCCGGGTGCCACTTAAAAAACCTTCACAGATTCCTCAAAGACCGAATTTCCAAACTAGGCAACATAGTGTAAGCTTAAACTCTCAGAAATGAATGCACACTTCAGAGGGAAGTTTCTTGGAATGCTTCTTTCTGGGTTTCATTTTTGGATATTTAACTTTTCACCATAGTCGTCAAAGTGCTGCAAAATATTACTTTTTCAATTTTCCAAGAACGGGGTTCTAACACTGCTTTATGAGAAAAGAGGTATAACTCCCTGTGTGTAATGCACACATTACAAAGCATTTTCTCGGAAAGCTTCTCTCCAGTTTTTATCTGAAGATATCTCTTATTTCTGCACAGGCCTGAATGTACTCCCTAATGTCCAGTCACGAATCCGTCCATGATGTGGTTTTAATACTGTGTAATAGAAAGAAAGTTTTATCTGTCTGAGTGGAGTAGACATATCTATCACAAAATAGTTTCACAGAAAACTTCTTTCCAGTTTTTGTCTGAGGATATTTCCTTTTTCACCATAGCCGCCCATATAGTCGCCAATGTTCCCGGTAGCATTTTCTCCAAACGGGATTCCCCAATCCCCTATGAGAAGAAAAGTAAAACTCTGTGAGTGGAATGCACACGTCACAAAGCAGCTCCTTGGAAATCTTCTCTCCATTATCTCTCTGAAGATATTTCCATTTTCATGGGAAGCCTCAAAGAACTCCTGAGTATCTGTTAGCTGACTAACCTAAAACAGTGTTAGAATACTGCTCTATGAATACAGAAGCTTAACTCTGTGAGTGGATTTCACGTGACCTAGAGCAGTTTCACAGAAAGATTCCTTCTGGTTTTCAGTGGAGGGTATATCTTTTTAAGCATATTCTTAAGAACAGTCCCAAATGTCCTTTCTCTTGTCCCACAGAAACAGTGATATCAAACTGAGCAATCCAAAAAATGATTTAACTCTCTGAGATGAATACACACATCACAAAGCAGTTGCTCCTAAAACTTCTCTCCAATTTTCATCGGAAGACGTTTCCTTTCTCACCACAACCATCTGGGCGTCACTTAATTTCCCTTCAAATATTCCTCAAGACAGAGTTTCCAAAGTGAGAAACGTAGTGTAAGCTATAAGTCTCTGAAATGAATGCACACGTTCGAGAGCTGTTTCTATGGGCGCTTCTTTATGGCTTTTATTACAGTATATTTCACATTTCGCCATAGTCTTCACTTTTTCAGTTTTTCAGTTTTACGGGACCAATGTTCAAACCTGTCTTAGGAGAAAAGAGGTATAACTCCCTGAGGGTAATGCTCACATCACTAAGCAGTTTCTCAGAAAGCTTCTCTCCAATTTTTATCTGAAAATATTTTCAACTTTCCCACAGGCCTGAAAGTGCTCCCGAATGTCCCTTCAAGAATCCGACCATGATGCAGTTTCAAATCTGCATGATAGATAGAGTTTTTTCTATGTGTGAAGAATAGACATATTTATCACAAAGCAGTTTCACAGAAAGCTTCTTTCCAGTTTTTGTCTGAGGATATTTCCTTTTCCAACGTAGCCGTTCATATACTCCCAAATGTTTCTGGTTGCTTTTTATCCAAGCGGGATTCCCCAAACCTCTATGAGAAGAAAAGTATAACTCTGTGATGGAATGCACATGTCGCAGAGCAGCTCCTCGAAAGTCTTCTCTCCAGAATCTATCTGATGATATTTCCGTTTTCACCATAAGCCTCAAAGTGCTCCCGAGTACCCCTTAGCTCACTAACGTAAAACAGTATGAGAATACTGCTCAATGAAAACAGAATCCTAACTCTGTGATTGGAATTCACGTGACCCAGAACAGTTACACACAAAGTTTCCTTCTGGATTTTATTGGAGGGTATTTCTTTTTCAGCATATTCTTTAAAGCTTTCACAAATATACTTTAACAGTTTCCAGAGAAGCAGAGATTTCAAACTACTCAAACCAAAGAATAATTTAACTCTATGAGATGAATACACACATCACAAAGCAGTTGCTCTGAAAGCTTCTTTCCAGTTTTCATCTGAAGACGTTTCCTTTCTCACCACAACCTTCTGGGTGCCACTTAATATTCCTTCACAGATTCCTCAAAGACCGAATTTCCAAAGTAAGCAATGTAATGTAAGCTTTAACTGTCTGAAAAGAATGCACATTCCAGAGGGCAGTTTCTTGGAATGCTTTCTTCTGGATGTAATTTCCATATTTCAGTTTTCACCATGGTCTTCAATGCACAGCAAAATAACAACTTTTTAGTTTACAGGAACAGTATTCAAACACTGCCTTATGAGAAAGGAGGTATAACTCCCTGAGTGGAATGCACACATCACAAAGCAGTTTCTCAGAAAACTTCTCTCCAATTTTTATCTGAAGGAATCTCATATTTCCCCATCAGCCTGAATGTACTCCCAAATGTCTGTTCATGAATCCATCCATGACTCAGTTTCAAAACTGTAATAGAAAAGAAGTTTTGTCTATGTGAGATGAATAGACATATCTATCACAAAGCAGTTTCACGGAAAGCATCTTTCCAGTTTTTGTCTGAGGATATTTCCTTTTTCACCACTGTCACCCATATACTCCTGCAGAATGATTTCACTCTTTGAGATGAATACACATATTACAAAATAGTTACTCCAAAATCTTCTCCACAGTTGCCATTGGAATACGTTTCCTTTCTCACCAGAAGCCTTCAGACACCACTTAATATCCCTTCACAGATTCCTCAAAGACAGAATGTCCAAACTGGGCAACGTAGTGTAAGCTTTAACTCTCTGAAATGAATGAACAAATCAGAGAGCAGTTTCTTGAAATGCTTCCTTCTTGGTTTTGTTTCCAGATATTTCATTTTTTGGCATAGTCTTCAACGTGCTGCAAAATATCACTTTTTCAGTTTTATAAGAACAGTGTTCAAACACTGCCTTATGAGAAAAGAGGTGTAACGCCTTGAGTGGAATGTACACGTCACAAATCAGTTTCTCAGAAAGCTTCTCTACAGTTTTTATCTGAAGATATTCTCTATTTTCCCACAGGCTTAAATGTGCTCATGAATGTCCCTTTGCAAATCCATCCTTGGCACAGTTTCAAAACGGTGAAATAGAAAGAAAGTTTTATCTATGTGAGATGAGTACACATATCTATCACAAAGCCATTGCACAGAAAGCTTCTTTCCGTTTTTGTCTGAGGATATTTTCTTTTCCACCATAGCCGTCCATATACTTCCAAATGACCCTGGTAGCGTTTTATCCAAATGGGTTTCCCCAATCCTCTATGAGAAGAAAAGTATAATTCTCTGAGTGGAATGCACACATCACAAAGCAGCTCCTCGTAGATCTTCTCTCTGATATCTGTCTGAAGATATTTCCGTTTTCACCATAAGCCTCAAAGCGCTCCCGAGTATCCCTTAGCTGACTAAAATAAAACAGTGTTAAAATACTGTTCAATGAAAACAGAAGCTAAACTGTGTGAGTGGAATTCACGTGACCTAGAGAATTTACATGGAAAGTTTCCTTCTGGTTTTTAATGGAGGGTGTTTCTTTTTTAGAATATTCTTAAGAGCGGTCCCAAATATCCTATATCGGGTTGCACAGAAACAGTGTTTTCAAACTGCTCAATCCAAAGAATGATTTACCTTTGTGAGATGAATACACACATCACAAAGTGTTGCTCCAAAGGCTTCTCTCCAGTTTTTATCAGAAGACATTCCCCTTCTCACCACAGGCTTCCTGGTGCCACTTAATACCCCTTCACAGATTCCTGAAAGACGGAGATTCCAAACTGGGCAACGTAGTGTATGCTTCAACTCTGAAACGAATGTACACGTCAGACAACAGTCTCTTGGAATGCTTCCTTCTGGGTTTTATTTCAGGATGTTTCATTTTTGCCATAGTCTGCAATGTGCTGTAAAATGTCATTTCTTCAGTTTTACAGGAACAATATTCATACACTCTTTTATGTGAAAAGAGGTGTAACTTCCTGAGTGGAATGCACACCTAATAAAGCAGTTTCTCAGAAAGCTTCTCTCCAGTTTTAAGCTGGAGATATTTCCTATTACCTCAGAGGCGTGAATGGGCTCCCGAATGTCCCTTCGCGAATCCATCTGGGATGTTGTTTCAAAACTGCGTAATAGAAATAAAGTTTTATCTTGTGAAAGGAATAGACATATCTATCAAAAAGCAGTTTCACAGAAATCTTCTTTGGAAGTTTTGTCTGAGGATATTTCCTTTTAAACCATAGCAGTCCATATACCCCCGAATTTCCCATGGTAGCGTTTTCTCCAAAAAGATTTCCCCAATCCTCTATGAGAAGAACTGTATAACTCTTTGAGTGGAATACACACATCACAAAGCAACTCCTCAGAAACCTTCTCTTCAATTTCTATCTTAAGAGTTTCATTTTCACCGTAAGCCTCAAAGCGCTCCCAAGTATCACTTCACAGACTAAACAAAAACAGCATTTCAATACTGCTCAATGGAAACAGAAGCTTAACTGTGTGTGTGGAATCTACATGCCCTAGAGCAGTTTCGTAGAATGTTTTCTTCTTGTTTTCATCAGAGGGTATTTCTTTTTCAGCATATTCTTAAGAGCATTCCCAAATGTCCTTTCTCAGGTTACACAGAAAGAGTGATTTCAAACTGCTCATTCCAGAGAATGATTCAACCCTATGAGATGAATACACACATCATAAGCAGTTGCTCTGAAAGCTTCTCTCCAGTTTTCATCTGAAGACGTTTCCTTTCTCACCACAAGTCTCTGGGCGCCACTTAATATCCCTTCACAGATTCCTCAAAGACAGTTTCCAAACGGGGCAACGTATTGTAAGCTGTAATTCTCTGAAATGAATGCCCAGGTCAGAGAGCAGTTTCTTGGAATGCTTCTTTCTGGGTTTTATTTCAGGATATTTCACTTTTTGCCAGAGTCTTCAATGCACTGAAAAATTTCATATTTTCAGTTTCACAGGAAGAGTGTACAAACACTGCCTTAGGATAAAAGAGATATAACTCCCTGAGTGAAATGCCCACATCACAAAGCAGTTTCTCAGAAAGCTTCTCTCCAGTTTTCATCTGAAGATAACTCCTATTTCCCCACAGGCCTGAATGTGCTCCAGAATGTCCCTTCGCGAATCCTTCCATTACACAGTTTCAAAACTGTAATAGAAAGTTTTATCTATGTGAGAGGAATAGACATATGTATCACAAAGCAGTTTCACAGAAAGTTTCTTTCCGGCTTCTGTCTGAGGATATTTCCTTTTTCACAGTAGACGTCCATATACTCCCGAATGTCCCCTGGTAGCGTTTTCTCCAAGCCGGAATCCCAAATCCTCTATGAAAATAAATGTATAACTCTGTGCGTGGAATGCACACATCACAAAGCAGCTCCTCACAAGTTTTCTCTCCAGATTCTATCTGAAGATGTTTCCGTTTTTCACCATAAGCCTCAAAGTGCTCCTGAGTATCACTTAGCTGACTAACCTAAAACACTGTTGCAATACTGCTCACTAAAAACAGAAGGCTAACTGTGGGAGTAGACTTCACGAGACCTAGAGCAGTTTCACAGGGTGTTTCTTTTTCAGCATATTCTTAAGAGCCTTACCAAATGCACTTTCTCTAGTTCCACAGAAACAATGACTTCAAACTGATCAATTCAAAGAATGATTAAAATCTATGTGATGAATACACACATTTCAAAGCAGTTACTCCCAAAGTTTCTCTCCAGTTTTCATCGGAAGACATTTCTTTCTCAACATAAGCCTCTGGCGCCACTTAATATCCCTTCCCAGATTCCTCAAAGAGAGAGTTTCCAAACTGGGCAACATATTGTAAGCTTTAACACTCTGAAATGAATGCACACGTCAGAGAGAAGTTTCTTGGAACGCTTCTTTCTGGGTTTTATTTCAGTATATTTGACTTTTTGCCATATTCTTCAATGCAATGAAAAATATCAGTTTTTTAGTGTTACAGGAACAGTCTTCAAATACTGCCTTATGAGAAAAGAGGTATACTTCCAAGAGTGGAATGCACTCATCACAAAGCAGTTTCTCAAAAAACTTCTCTCCAGTTTTTATCTGAAGATATGTCCAATTTCCCCAGAGGCCTGAATGTGCTGTCAAATATCCCTTTGCAAATCCGTCAATGACGCAGTTTCAAAACTGCATAATAGAAAGAAAGTGTTATCTATGTGAGATAAAATGACATATCTATCACAAAGCAGATTCACAGAAAATTCTTTCCAGTTTTTGTCTGATGGTATTTCCTTTTCCACCATAGCTGTACATATACTCCCAAATATCCCTGTTAGCCTTTTCTCCAAATGAGATTCCCCAAACCTCTATGAGAAGAAAAGTATAACCCTGTGAGTGGAATGCACATGTCACAAAGCAGCTCCTTGGAAATCTTCTCTCTTGTATCTATCTGAAGATATTTCTGTTTTCACCATAAGCCTCAAACTGCTCCTGATATCCCTTAGCTGACTAACGTAAAACAATGTTAGAATACTCCTCTATGAAAACAAAAGCTTAAATGTGTGAGTAGACTTCATGTGACCTAGAGCAGTTTCCAGAAAGGTTCCTTTTGGTTTTCATTGGAGGGTATTCCTTTTTCAGCATATTCTTAAGAGCGTTCCAAAATATGCTTTCTCAGGATCCACAGAAACAGTGATTTCTAACTGCTAATTCCAAAGAATTATTTAACGCTTTGAGATGAATACACACATCACAAAGCAGTTACTCTGAAAGCTTCTCTCCAGTTTTCAACAGAATATGTTTCCTTCTTGTGGCAAGGCTCCGGGCATCACTTTCTATCCCTTCACAGATTCCTCAAAGACAGAATTTCTAAACTGCACAACATCATGTAAGCTTTAACTCTCTGTAGTGAATGAACACATTGGAGAGCAGTTTCTTGGAATGCTTCTTTGTGGGTTTTATTTCAGGATATTTCACTTTTCTCCATAGTCTTCAATGTGCTGCACAATATCACTTTTTCTGTTTTATAGGAACACTGTTCTAATACTGCCTTATGAGAAAAAAAGCTAAAACTCCCTGAGTGGAATGCACACTTCAAAAAGCAGTTTCACAAAAATATTCTCTCCAGTTTTTCTCTGAAGATATTTCTTATTTCCCCACAGGCCTGCATGTGCTCCCGAATGTCCCTTCACGAATCCGTGAATGACACAGTTTCAAAACTGCTTAATAGAAAGAAAGATTTATCTATATGTGATGAATAGACATATCTATCACAAAGCATTTTCATAGAAAGCTTCTTTCCAGTTTTTGTCTGAGGATATTTCCTTTTTCATCCCAGCCCTCCATATACTCTTGAATGTCGCCTGGTAGCGTTTTCTACAAGGAGGATTCCCCTATTCTCTATCAGAAGAAAAACATAACTCTGTTAGTGGAATGCACACATCACAAAACAGCTCCTCAGAAATCTACTCTCCAGTATCTCTCTGAAGATATTTCCGTTTTCTCCATCAGCCTCAAAGCACTCCTGAGTGTTCCTTAGCTGACTAAACAAAAACAGTGTTAGAATACTGCTCAATGAAAACAGAAGTGTAACTGTTTGAGTGGATTTCATGAGACCTAGAGCAGTTTCAAGAAAGTTTCCTTTTGGTTTTTATTGGAGTGTATACGTTTTTGAGCATATTCTTAAAAGCATTCCCATATGTGATTTTTCACGTTCCACAAAAACAGTGATTTCGAACAGCTCAATCTAAAGAATTATTTAACTCTATGAGATGAATGCACACATCACAAAGAAGTTGCTCCAAAAACTTCTCTTCAGTTTGCATTGGAAGACATTTCCTTTCTCACCACAAGCCTCCTGGCACCACTTAATATCGCTTCACAGATTCCTCAAAGACAGAGTTTCCAAACTGGGAAACGTAGTGTAAGCTTTAACACTTTGAAATGAATGCACACGTCAGAGAGCAGTTTCTTGGAACAATTCTTTCTGGGATTTATTTCAGAATATTTCATTTTTTGCCATAGTCTTCAAGGTGCTGCAAAATGTCACTTTTTCAGTTTTACAAGAACAGTGTTCCAACACTGCTTTATGAGAAAAGAGGTATAACTCCCTGAATGGATTGCACACACCACAAAGCAGTTTCTGATAAAGCTCCTCTACAGTTTTTATCTGAAGATATGTCTATTTCCCCACAGGCCTGATTGTGCTCCTGAATGTCCCTTCCTCGAATCTGTCCATGATGCAGTATCAAAACTGCATAATAGAAAGAAGGTTTTATCTGTGTGAGATGAATAGATGTATCTATCACAAAGCAGTTTCACAGAAAGCTTCGTTCCAGTTTTTGTCTGAGGATATTTCCTTTTTCACCACAGCCGTCCATGTCCTCCCGAATGTCCCCTGGTAGCATTTTCTCCAAGCAGGAATAATCAATCTTCTATGAGAAGAAAAGTATAACACTTTGAGAGGAATGCACATATCACAAAGTAGCTCCTTGGAAATGTTCTCTCCAGTTTCTGTCTGAAGATATTTCTGTATTCACCGTAAGTCTCAAAGCGCTCCCGAGTATCACTTTACAGACTAAACAAAAACAGTGTTAGAATACTGCTCAATGAAAACCGAAACTTAACTGTGAGAGTGGACTTCACGTGACCTAGAGCAGTTTCAGAGGAAGTTTCCTTCTGGTTTTTATCGAAGGGTATTTCCTTTTCAGCATATTCTTAAGAGCATTCCCAAATGTCCTTTCTCAGATTCCACAGAAAGAATGATTTCATACTGCTCAATCCAAAGAATGATTTAACTCTATGAGATGAATACACACATCACAAAGCAGTTGCTCTGAAAGCTTCTCTCCAGTTTTCATTGGAAAACATTTCTTTTCTCACCACAAGCGTCTGGGAGCCACTTAATATCCCTTCACAGACTCCTCAAAGACAGAGTTTCCAAACTCGGCAACGTAGTGTAAGGTTTAACTCTCTGAAATAAATGCACACGTCAGAAAGCAGTTTCTTGGAACGTTTCTTTCTGGGTTTTATTTAAGGATATTTCCCTTATTGCCATAGTGTTCAATGCACTGCAAGTTATCACTTTTTCAGTTTTACCGGAACAGTGTTCAAACACTGCCTTAGGATAAAAGAAATATAACTCCCTGTGTCAAATGCTGACATCACAAAGCAGTTTCTCAGAAAGCTTCTCCCTAGTTTTTATTTGAAGATATTTCCTACTTCTGCACAGGCCTGAATATGCTCCCTAGTGGCCCTTTGTGAATCCATCCATGACGTAGTGTGAAAACTGTGTAATAGAAAAAAGGTTTATCTATTTGAGATGAATAGACATATGTATCCCAAAGCAGTTTTACAGAAAGCTTCCTTCCAGTTTTTGTCTCAGGATATTTCCTTTTTCACCATAGCCATCCATATACTACTGAATGTCCCCTGGCAGAGTTTTCTCCAAACGGGATTCCCCAATCCTCTATGAAAAGAAAAGTATAACTCTGTGCCTGGAATGCACATGCCACAAAGCAGCTCTTCGGAAATCTTCTCTCGAGTATCTATCTGAAGATATCTCCGTTTTCACTGTAAGACTCAAAATGATCCCGAGTGTCCCTTAGCTGACTAACCTAAAACAGTGTTAAAATAATGCTCCATGAAAAGAGAAGCTTAACTGTGTGAATGGAATTCACATGACCTAGAACAGTTACACAGAGGGTTTCCTTCTGGTTTTTCTCAGAAGATTTTTCTTTTAGCATATTCTTAAGAGCATTACCAAATATCCCTTCTCAGGTTCCACAGAAACAGTGATTTCAAATTGCTCAATCCAAAGAATGATTTAACTCTATGAGATGAATACACACATCACAAAGAAGTTGTTCCAAAAGCTTCCCTTCTGTTTTATTCGGAAAACGTTTCCTTTCTCACCAAAAGCCTCTGGGCACTTCTTAATATCCTGTCACAGATTCCACAAAGACAGAGTTTGCAAACTAGGTAACGTGTTGTACACTTTGAATGTCTGAAATGAATGCACACGTCGGAGAGCAGTTTCTTGGAACGCTTCCTCTGGGTTTTATTTCAGGATATTTCACTTTTCACCATAGTCGTCAATGCACTGCAAAACATCACTTTTTCAGTTTTACACTAACAGTGTTCAAACACTGCCTTCTGTGAAAAGAGGTATGGCTCCCTGAATGGAATGCACACATCACAAAGACATTTCTCATAAAACTTCTCTTCAGTTTTTATCTGAAGATATCTCCTATTTCCCCTCAAGTGTGAATGTGCTCCCGAATGTCCCTTCGTGAATCCTTCCGTGATGCCGTTTCAAAAGTGCATAATAGAAAGAATGTTTTATCTATGTGAGATGTATACACATATCTATCACAAAGCAGTTTCACAGAAAACTTCTTTCCAGTTTTCGTCTGAGGTTATTTCCATTTTCACCTTAGCCATCCATATACTCCCGAATGTCCCCTGGTACCTATTCCTCCAAACGGAATTTCCCAAAACTCTATGACAAGAAACGTAAAACTCTGTGAGTGGAATGAACACATCACAAAGCAGCTCCTCAGAAATCTTCTCTCCATTATCTGCCTGAAGATATTTCCGTTTTCACCATTAGCCTCAATGCGCTTCCAAGTATCCCAGAGCTGACTAACCTAAAACAGTGTTAGAATACTACTGAATGAAAACAGAAGCTTAACTGTGTGACTGGACTTCACATGACCTAGAGCATTTTCACACAATGTTTACTTCTGGTTTTTACCAGAGAGCATTTATTTTTCAGCATATTTTTAGGAGTGGTTCACATGTTCTTTCTCAGATTTCACAAATGCAGTGATTTCAAACTGCTAAATTTAAAGAATGTTTTAACTCTATGAGATGAATACACACATCACAAAGCAGTTCCTACGAGAGCTTCTCTCCAGTTATCATCAGAAGACGTTTCCTTTCTCACCACAAGCTTCTGGGAGCCACTTAATATCCCTTCACAGATCACTGAAAGACAGAGTTTCCAAACTGAGCAACGTAGTGTAAGCTTTAACTCTCTGAAGTGAATGCACACGTCAGAGAGCAGTTTCTTGGATCACTTCTTTCTGGTTTTATTTCAGGATATTTCACTTTTTGATATAGTCTTTGATGAGTTGCAAAGTATCACATTTTCAGTTTTATGGGAACAGTGTTCAAACATTGCCTTACGAGAAAAGAGGTATGCCTCCCTGAGTGGAAGACATACATCATGAAGCGGTTACTCAGAGAGCCTCTCTCCAGTTTTTATCTGAATATATCTGCAATTACCTCACAGGACTGAATGTGCTCCCGAAAGTTCCTTCGTGAATCTGTCCATGATGCAGTTTCAAAACTGCGTAATAGAAAGAATGTTTTATCTAAGTGAGATGAATAGACATATCTATCACAAAGCAGTTACAGAAAGCTTCTTTCCAGTATTTTTCTGAGGATATTTCCTTTTTTACCACGGACATCCATACACTCCCAAATGTCCCCTGGTGTCTTTTCCTCCAAATGGAATACCGCAATCCTCTATGAGAAGAAAAGTATAACTCTCTGAGTGGAAAGCATACGTCAAAAAGCAGCTCATCGGAAATCTTCTCTCCAGTATGTATCTGAAGATATTTCCGTTCTCACCGTAAGCCTCTAAGCACTCCCATATATCACTTCACAGACTAAACAAAAAGAGTGTTATTATACTGCTCAATGAAAACGGAAGCTTAACTGCACGATTGAACTCACGTGACCTAGAGTAGTTTCACAGAACGTTTCCTTCTGGTTTTCAATGGAGGGTATTTCTTTTTCAGCATATTCTCAGAGCGATCCCAAATGCCTTTTCTCAGGTTCCACAGAAACAGTGATTTCAAACTGCTCAATCCAAAGAACGATTTGACTCTATGAGATGAATACACACATCAAAAAGCAGTTCTTCTGAAAGCTTCTATCCAGTATTCATCTGAAGACGTTTCCTTTCTCACCACAAGCCCCCGGGCAGCACTTAACATCCCTTTACAGATTCCTCAAAGACAGAGTTTCCAAACTGGGCAGCGTAGTGTAAGCTTTAACTCTCTGAAGTGAATATATACGTCAGAGAGCCGTTTCTGGGAATGCTTGTTTCTGGGTTTCGATTCAGGACATATCACTTTTCACCATAATTTTTAATGTACTGCAAAATATCACCTTTTCAAGTTTACAGGAACAATGTTCAAACACTGCCTTATGAGAAAGAGGTATAACTCCCTTAGTGGAATGCACACATCGCAAAGCAGTTTCTCAGAAAGCTTCTCTCCAGTTTTTATCTGAAGATATCTGCTTTTTTCCCACAAGCCTGATTATGCTCCTGAATGACACTTCGCCAATGGTTCATGACGCAGTTTCATAACTGCGTATTAGAAAGAAAATTTTACCTATGTGAGAGGAATAGACTTATCTATCACAAAGCAGTTTCACAGAAAGTTTCTTTCCAGTTTTTGTCTGAGGATATTTATTTTCCACTATAGCCATCCATGTACTCCCAAATGTTCCCTGGTAGCGTTTTCTCCTAGTGGTATTCCCCAATCCTCTATGAGTAGAAATGTATAACTCTGTGAGTGGAGTGCACACGTCACAAAGCAGCTCCTGAGAAATCTTCTCTCCAGTTTCTATCTAAAGATAATTCCGTTTTCACTGTAAGTCTCAAACTGCTTCCTAGTATCACTTTGCAGACTAAACAAAAACAGTGTTAAAATACTTCTCAATGAAAACAGAAGCTTAACTGTGTGAGTGGACTTCATGTGACCTGGAGCAGTTTCACAGAAAGTTTCCTTCTGGTTTTTATCAGACCGTATTTCTTTTTCAGCATATTCTAAAGAGTGTTCCCAAAGTCCTTTCTCAGTTTAAATAGAAACAGTGATTTCAAACCCTCAATCCAAAGTATGATTTATCTCTATGTGATGATTACACACATCTCAAAGCAGTTGCCCTAAAAGCTTCTCTCCAGTTTTCATCAGAAGATCATTAATTTCTCTCTCAAATCCTCCGGGTGTCACTTAGTACCCCTTCACAGATTCCTCAAAGACAGAGTTTCCAAACTGTTCAATGTAATGTAAGTTTTAAGTCTCTGAAATGAAGGCACACATAAGAGAGCAGTTTCTTGGAATGCTTTTTCTGGGTTTCATTTCAGGATATTTCACTTTTTGCCATAGTCTTCAATGTGCTGCAAAATACCACTTTTTCAGTTTTACAGGTACAGTGTTCAAACACTGCCTTATGAGAAAAGAGTGATAACTCCCTGAGTGGAATGCACACATCTAAAGCAGTTTTTCAGAAAGCTTTACCCCAGTTTCTTTCTGAAGATATTTCCTATTTCCCCACCATCCTGAATGTGCTCCCGAATGTCCCTTTGAGAATAACTCCATGACGCAGTTTCACAACTGGGTAATGTAGAGAAAGTTTTATCTTTGTAAGATGAATAGACATATTTAAAACAGAGCAGCTTATCAGAAAACTTCTATCCAGTTTTTGTCTGAGGATATTTCCTTTTACAACATAGCCATCCATATACTCCTGAATGGCCCCTGGTAGCTTTTCTCCAAACGGGGTACCCAAATCCTCTATGAGAAGGAGAGTATAACTCTGTGAGTGGAATGCATTCGTCACAACGAAATTTCTCAGAAATCTTCGCTGCAGTATCTCTGTGAAGATATTTCTGTTTTCACTGTAAACCTCAAAGCACTCCCAAGTATCCACATAAGCCTGAAAGAACCTCCGACTATCTCTTAGCTGTCTAACCTAAAACAGTATTATAATACTGCTAAATAAAAACAGAGGCTTAACCTGGCAGATGGACTTCATGTGACCTAGAGTAGTTTCACAGCAAGTTTCCTTCTGGTTTTTATCAGAGGGTATATCTTTTTCAGCATATTCTTAAGAGCCTTCCCAAATGTCCTTTCTCAGGTTCCACAGAAACAGTGATTACAAACTGCTCAATCCAAAGAATGATTTAACTCTATGAGATGGATACACACATCACATAGCAGTTGCTCTCAAAGCTTTTCTCCAGTTTTCATCAGAAGACAATTCCTTTCTCAACTCAAGCCTCTGGACAGCTCTTAATATCCCTTAAAAGATTCCACAAATATAGAGTTTCCAAACAGATCAACGTAGTGTAAGCTTTCACACTCTGAAATGAATTCCCAGGTCAGAGAGGAGTTTCTAGAAATTCTTCTTCTTTATTTTATTTCAGGATATTTAACGTTTTGCCATAGTGTTGAATGCCCTGCAAAATATCACTTTTCCTGTTTTACAGGAACAGGGTTCAAGCACTGCCTTATGAGAAAAGAAGTATAACTCCTTGAGTGAAATGCTCACATCACAATGCAGTTTCTCAGAAAGCTTCTCTCCAGTTTTTATCTAAAGATATTTCCTACTTCTGCACAGGCCTTGATGTGCTCCCGAATGTCCCTTTGAGAATTCGTCCATAACGCACTTTCAAAACTGCGTAATAGAATGAAAGTCTTATCTTTGTGAGTGGAATACACCAATCCATCCCAAAGCAGTTTCACAGAAAGCTTCTTTCCAGTTTTTGTCTGAGGGTACTTCCTTTTTCACCATAGCCATCCATATACTTCCGAAAGTCCCCTGGTAGCGTTTCCTCTCCAAGTGGGATACCCCAACCGTCTATGAGAAGAAAAGTATAACTCTGTGAGTGGAATGCACACGTCACAAAGCAGCTCCTGGGAAATCTCTCCAGTTTCTATCCGAACACATGTCTATTTTCACCATAAGCCTCCAACCACTCGTGAGTATCACTTTTCAGACTAAAAAAAAAGCAGTGTTAGAATACTGCTCAATGAAAACAGAAGGTTAACTGTGCGAGTGGACTTCACGTGACGTAGAGCAGTTTCATAGCATGATCCTTTCTGGTTTTTATCAGAGGACATTTTTTTTTCAGCATATTTTTAAGAGCGTTGCCAAATATTCTTTCTGAAGTTCCACAGAAACAGTGATTTCAAACTGCTCAATTCAAAGATTGATTTAACTCTATGAGATGAATACACACATCACAAAGTAGTTGCTCCGAAAGCTTCCTTCAAGTTTTCATCGGAAGACGTTTCCTTTCTCACCACTAGCCTCCGGACGCCACTTAATATCCCTTCACATATTGCTCAAAGACAAAGGTTTCAAACTGGGCAATGAAGTGCAAGTTTTAACTCTCTGAAATGAATGCACACGTCAGAGAGCAGTTTCTTGGAATGCATCTCTCTCAGTTTTATTTCTGAATAATTCACTTTATGCCAGTCTTCAATGTGCTGCAACACATCCCTGTTTTCAGTTTTACAGAAACAGTGTTCAAGCACTACCTTATGAGCAAAGAGGTATAACTCTCTGAGTGGAGTGCACATATTACAAAGCAATTTCTCAGAAACCTTCTCTCCAATTTTTGTCTGAAGATATCTCCTATTTCACCACTGGCCTGTATGCACTCCTGAATGTCCCTTCACGAATCCGTCAATGATGCAGTTTCAAAACTGTGTAATAGAGAGTTTTATCAATGTGATTGAAATAGACATCTATATCACAAAGCAGTTTCACAGAAAGCTTCTTTCCAGTTTTTGTCTGAGAATAATTCCTTTTCCTCTATAGCCATCCATATACACCAGAATGTCCCCTGGCAACTTTTTCTCCAAGCGGGATTTCCATATTTTCTATGAGAAGAAAAGTATAACTCTGTGAGTGGGATGCAAACATCACAAAGCAGATCCTCGGGAATCTTCTCTCCAGGTTCTATCTAGAGATATTTCCGTTTCACCGTAAGCCTCAAAGTGCTCCCGATTATCCCTTAGCTGAATAAACAAAGGCAGTGTTAGGATACTGCACAATGAAAACAGAAGCTTAACTGTGTGAGTGGACTTCACGTGACCTAGAGCAGTTTCACAGAAAGATTCCTTCTGGTATTTATCAGAGGGTTTTTTTTTTCAGCATATTATTTAGAGGGTTCAAAAATGTCCTTTCTCGGATTCCACAGAAACAGTGATTTCAAACTGTTCAATCCAAAGAATGATTAAACTCCATGAGATGAATACACACATCACTAAACAGTTGCTCCGAAAACTTCTCTCAAGTTTTCATCTGAAGACGTTTCCTTTCTCACCACAAGCCTCCGGGTGCCACTTAATATCCCTTCACAGATTCCTCAAAAACAGAGTTACCAATCTGGCAACGTATGGTAAACTTGAACTCTCTGAAATGAATGCACTCGTCAGAGAGCACTTTCTTGGAACCCTTCTTTCTGGGTTATATTTCAGGATATTTCACTATCCGTGATAGTCTTCAATGCACTGCAAAATATCACTTTTTCAGTTTTACAGGAGCAGAGTGAACACAGTGCCTTATAAGAAACTAGGTAAAACTCTCTGTGCAAAATGCATATATCACAAAGCCGTTTCTCAGAAATCTTCATTCCAGTTTTAATCTGAAGATATCTCCTATTTCCCCTCAGGCCCAAATGTGCTCCCAAATGTTCCTTCGTGAATCCATCCATGTCGCAGTTTCAAAACTGCATAATAGAAAGTTTTATCTATGCGAGTTGAATAAACATATCTATCATAAAGTAGTTTTACAGAAAGTGTCTTTCCAGTTTTCGTCTGAGGATATTTCCTTTTTACTATATACGTCCATATACTCCCGACTGCCCCTGGTAGCGTTTTCTCAAAATGGAATTATGCAATCCTCTATGAGAATAAAAGTATAATTTTGTGAGTGGAATGCACACATCACTAAGCAGCTCCACGGAAATCTTCTCTACTGTATCTATCTGAAGGTATTTCCATTTTCACAGGAAGACTCAAACTACTCCTGAGCATCACTTCGTAGACTAAAGTAAAACATTGTTAGAATACTACTCAATGAAAACAGAAGCTTCACAGTGTGAGTCGACTTCACATGACCTAGAGCGGTATCACAGAATGTTTCCTTCTGCTTTTTATCACACGGTAGTTCTTTTTCAGCATATTCTTAAGAGCGTTCCCTAATGTCCTTTGTCAGGTTCCACAGTAACAGTGATTTCAAACTGCTCAATCCAAAGAATGATATAACTCCATGAGATGAATACACACATCACAAAGGAGTTTCTCTGAAAACTTTAAAGTTTTCATCACAAGATGTTTCCTTTCTCACCACAAGACTCCAGGCTCCACTTAATATCCATTCACAGATTCCCCAAAGACAGAGTTTCCAAACTGGCCAGAGTAGTGTAAGTTTTAAATTTGTGAAATGAATGCATATGACAGACAGCAGTTTCTTAGAATGCTTCTTTCCGGGTTTTAATTCAGGATATTTCACTTTTCACCATAGTCTTCAATGCACTGCAAAATATCACTTTTTCAGTTTTACAGCCACAGTGCTCAAACACTGCCTTATGAGAAAAGAGGTATGACTCCCTCAGTGGAATACACACATCACAAAGCAGTTTTTCAGAAAGCTTCTGTCTAGTTTTTTCTGAAGATATTTCCAATTTCCACACAGGCAGGAATGTGCTCCCGAACGTCCCTTCGTGAATCCCTCCATGATGCCATTTCAAAACCGTGTTAAAGAAAGAAAGCTTTTTCTATATGAGATGAAGAGACATATCTATCACAATGCAGTGTCACAGAAAGCTTCCTTCCAGTATTTGTCTGAGGATATTTCCTTTTTCAACATTGCCATCAATATACTCCAGAAACACCCTTGGTAACTTTTTCCCCAAATGGGATTCCCCAATCCTCTATGAGAAGTTAAGTATAACTCTGTGAGTGGAGTGTACACATCACAGAACAGCTGCTAGGAAATCTTCTCTCTGGTATCTATTTGAAGATATTTTGCATTTCACCGTATACTTCAAAGCGCTCCCAAGTATCCCTTAGCTGACTAACCTAAAACAGTGTTTGAATACGGCCCAATGAAAACAGAAGATTAACTGTTGGAGTGGAATTCAAGTGACCTAGAGCACTTTCACAGAAAGTTTCCTTCTGATTTTTATCAGAGTGTATTTCTATTTCAGCATATTCTTGAGGGGGTCCCAAATGTCCTTTCTCATGTTTGACAGAAACAGTGATTTCTAACTGCTCAATCCAAAGAATGATTTAACTCTATGAGATGAATACACAAACCACAAAGCAGTTGCTCTGAAAACTTCTCTCCAGTTTTCATTGGAAGATGATTCCCTGCTCACCACAAGACTCCGGGTGCCACTGAATATCCCTTGAGTGTTTGATAAAAGACAGAATTTCCAAACTGGGCAACCTAGTGTAAGTTTTAACTCTCTGATATGAATGCACACGTCAGAGAGCAGTTTCTTGGAATGCTTCCTTCTGGGTTTTATTTCAGGATATTTCACTTTGTGCCATAGTCTTCAATGCACTGCAAAATATCACTGTTTCAGTTTTACAGGAACAGTGTTCAAACACTGCCTCATGAGAAAAGAGGTATAACTCGCTGAGTGGAATGCACACATCACTAAGCACTTTCTCAGAAAGCTTATCCCCAGTTTTTGTCAGAAGATATCTTCAATTTCCCCACTCATCTGAATGTGCTCCTCAATGTCCCCTCACGAATCCGTCAATGACACAGTTTCAAAACTGCACAATAGAAAGAAACATTTATCTATGTGAAAGGAATGGACATATCTATCACAAAGCAGTTTCACAGAAAGCTTCTGTCCAGTTTTTGTCTGAGGATATTTCCTTTTTCACTATAGCCATCTGTACACTCCAGAATGTCCCCTGGCAACGTTTTCTCCAAGCGAGATTCCCCAATCCTCAATGAGAAGAAAAGTACAACTCTGTGAGTAGAATGCGCAAAACACAAATTAGCTCCTCGTAAATCTCTCCAGGTTTTATCTGAAGATATTTCAGTTTTCATCATAAGCCTCAAAGTGCTCCTGAGTATCCTTTAGCTGGCTATACAAAAACAGTGTTAGAATACTGGTCAATGAAAACAGAAGCTAAACTGTGCTACTGGACTTCAAGTGACCTAAAGCAATTTCACAGAAAGATTCCTTCTAGTTTTTATCGGACGGCATTTCTTTTTCAGCATATTCTTAAGAGTGTTCCCAAATGTCCTTTCTCAGGTTCCACAGAAACGGTGATTTCAAACGTCTCAATACAAAGAATGATTTGACTCTATTAGATGAATACACACATCACAAAGGAGTTGCTCTGAAAGCTTCTATCCTGTTTCAATCACAAGGCGTTTCCTTTCTCACCACAAGCTTCTGGGTGCCAGATAATATCCCTTCAGAGATTCTTCAAAGACAGGGTTTCCAAACTGGGCAACGTACTGTAAGCTTTAACTATCTGAAATGAATGAACTCGTCAGAGAGCAGTTTCGTTGAATGCTTATCTGTGGGTTTTATTTCAGAATATTTAACTTTTCGTCATAGTCTTCAATGCACTGCTAAATATCACATATTCAGTTTTACAGGAACAGTGTTCAAACACTGCCTTTTGTGAAAAGAGGTAAAACTTCCTGAGTGGAATGCATACATCACAAAGCAGCTTCTCAGAAAACTTCTCTCCAGTTTTTATCTGAAGATATCTCCTATTTCCCCTCAAGCCTGAATGTGCTCCCGAATTTCCCTTCGTGAATCCTTCCATGACGCAGTCTCAAAAGTGTGTAATAGAAAGAATGTTTTATCTATGTGAGATGAATACACATATCTATCACAAAGTAGTTTCACAGAAAACTTATTTCCAGTTTTCGTCAGAGGATATTTCCTTTCTCATCTTAGGCATCCGAATACTCCCAAATGTCCCCTGGTACCTTTTTCTCCAAACGAAATTCCCCAAACCTCTATGACAACAAAAGTATAACTCTGTGAGTGGAATGTACACGTCACACAGCAGCTCCTAGGAAATCTTCTCTCCAGTATCTGCCTGAAGATATTTTCGTTTTCACCATTAGCCTCAATGCGCTTCCAGGTATCCCTTAGCTGACTAAACTAAAACAGTGTTAGAATACTCCTGAGTGAAAACAGAAGCTCCACTGTGTGACTGTACTCCACGTGACTCAGAGCAGTTTCACAGACGGTTTCCTTCTGCTTTTTATCAGAGGGTATTTTTTTTCAGCATATTCTTAAGAGCATTTTCAAATGTGCTTTCCCAGGTTCCACAGAAATAGTGATTTCAAACCGCTCAATCCAAAGAATGATTTAACTCCATGAGATGAATACACACATCACAAAGCAGTTGCTCTGAAAACTTCTCTCCAGTTTTCATTGGAAGATGTTTCCTTTCTCACCACAAGCCTTCAGGTGGCTCTTAATATCCATTCACAGATTCCTCAAAGACAGAGTTTCCAAACTGGGCAACGTAGTGTAACCGTTAACTCTCTGAAATGAATGCACATATCAGAAAGCAGTTTCTTCGAATGCTCCTTTCTGGGTTTTCTTTCAGGACATTTCACTTTTTGCCATAGTTTTCAAATGCTGCATAATATAACTTTTTCCATTTTACAGAAACAGTGTTCAAACACTGCTTTATGAGAAAACAAGTATAACTCTCAGAGTGGATTCACATATCACAAAACAGTTTCTCAGAAAGCTTCTCTCCAGTATTTATCTGTAGATATTTGCTATTATGCCAAAGGAGTGAAGGTGCTCCCAATGTCCCTTCATGAATCTGTCCATGACGCATTTTAAAAACTGTGTAAAAGAAAGAAAGCTTTATCTATGTGAGAGGTACCACAAAGAAGTTTTACAGAAAATTTCTCTCCACTTTTTGTCTGAGGATATTTCCTTTTTTACCATAGCCCTTCATATACACCTGAATGACCCAGTAGCGTTTTCTCCAAGTAGGATTCTCTAATCTTCTATGAGAAGAAAAGAATAACTCTGTGATTGGAATGCACACGTGACAAAGCAACTCCTTGATAATCTTCTCTCCAGTTTCTATCTGAAGATATTTCCATTTTCACCATAAGCCTCAAAGTGCTCACGAGTATCACTTCGCAGGCTAAACAAAATATCCCTTTACAGACTCCTCAAAGACAGAGTTTCCAAACTGGACAACGTAGTGTAAGGTTTATCTCTCAGAAATGAATGCAGCCATCAGAGAACAGTTTCTTGGAACGCTTTTTTTCTGGGTTTTATTCCAGGATATTTCACTTTTCGCCATTGACTTCAATGTGCTGCCAAATATCACTGTTTCAGTTTTACAGGAACAGTGTTCCAACACTGCCTTATGAGAGAAGAGGTAAAAAACCCTCAGTGGAATGCACACTTCATAAAGCATTTCTCAGAATGCTTCTGTCCAGTTTTAATCTGAAGATATGTCCTATTTCCCCACAGGCCTGAATGTGCTCACAAATGTCCCTTCGCAAATCTGTCCATGACACAATTTAGCAACTGCATAATAGAAAGAATGTTCCTCTATGTGAGATGAATAGACATATCTATCACAAAGCAGGTTCACAGAAATATTCTTTCCAGTTTTTGTTTGAGGATATTTTCTTTTTCACCATAGCCGTCCATATGCTCCCAAATGTTCCCTAGTAGGTTTTTCTCCAAATGGGAGTCCACCATCGTCTATCACAAGAAAAGTATAACTCTGTGAATGGAATGCACACGTCACAAGGCAGCTCTTCAGAAATCGTCTCTCCTGTATCTATCTGAAGATATATCTGTTTTCACTATAAGCCTCAAAGTGCTCCAAATTATCACTCAGATGACTTACCTAAAACAGTGTTAGAATAGTGGTCGATGAAAACAGAAGCTTAACTGTATGAGTGTACTTCACGTGACCTAGAGCAGTTTCACAGAAAGTTTCTCTCTAGTTTTTAATGGAGGGTAATACTCTTACAGCATATTCTTAAAAGCATTCCCAAATATCCTTTCTCAGGTTCCACAGAAACAGTGATTTCAAACTGCTCAATCCAAAGAATGACTTAACTGTATGAGATGAATACACACATCACAAAGCAGTTGCTCCGAAAGCTTCTCTCCAGTTTTCAATGGAAGACGTTTCCTTTCCCACCACAAGCCTCTGGGCGCCACTTAATATCCCTTCACAGATTCCTCAAAGACAGAGTTTCCAAACTGGGAAATGAAGTGTAAGCTTTAAGTCTCAGAAATGAATGCACAGGCGACAGATCTTCCAAAGTGGGCAACGTAGTGTAAACTTTAACTCTCTGACTTAGATGCACATGACAGAGAGCAGTTTCTTGGAATGCTTCTTTCTTCGTTATATTTCAGGATATTTCACTTTTCGCCAGAGTCTTGAAAACACTGAAAATATCACTTTTTCAGTTTTACAGGAACAGTGTTCAAACTCTGCCTTACGAGGAAAGTGGCATAACTCCATGAGGGGAATGCACACATCACAAAGGAGTTTATCAGGAAGCTTCTCTCCAGTTTTTGTCTGAAGATATCTCATTTTCCACCATAGGCCTGAAAGTGCTCATGAATGTCCCATTGCGAATCCGTCCATGACACAGTTTCAAAACTGTGTAACAGAAAGGAAGTGTTATTTGTATGAGATGAATAGCCACATCTACCTCAAAGCAGTTTCACAGAAAGCTTCTTTCCAGTTTTTATCAGAGGATGTTTCTTTTATCACCATAACCATCCATGTACTCCCATATGTCCCCGGTAGCTTTTTCTCCAAACGGGATTCCCCAACCCTCTATGAGAAGAAAAACATCACTGTGTGAGTGGAATACACATGTCACAAGCCAGCTCAAGGGAATCTTCTCTCCAGTATCTGTCTGAAGATACTTCCGTTTTCACCATAAGCCTCAAACCACTCCCGATTTCCTTTAGCTGACTAACCTAAAACAGTGTTAGTATACAGCTCAATGAAAACAGAAGCTTATATGTGTGAGTGGAATTCAAGTGACCTAGAACGGTTTCACAGAAAGGTTCTTTCAGGTTTTTATGGGGGGGTATTTCTTTTTCAGCATATTCTTAAGAGCGATTCCAAATGTCCTTTCTCAGCTTCCACAGAAACACTGATTTCAAAATGCTCAATCCAAAGAATGATTTAACTCTGTGAGATGAATACACACATCAGAAAGCAGTTGCTTAGAAAACTTCTCTCCAGTTTTCATCAGAAGACGTTTCCTTTCTCACCACAAGCCTCTGGGCGCCACTTAATATCCCTTTACAGATTCCTCAAAGACAGAGTTTCTAAACTGGGCAACGTAGTGTAAGCTTTAACTCTCTCTAATGAATGCACAAGTCAGAGAGCAGTTTCTTGGAACACGTCTTTCTTTGTTTTGTTTCAGGATTTTACACTTTTCGCCATAGTCTTCAAGGCACTGCAAAATATCACATTTTCAATTTTACAGGAACAGTGTTCAAACATTGCTTTATCAGAAAAGAGGTGTAACTCCCTCAGTGAAATGCACACATCATAAAGCAGTTTCTCCAAAAACTTTTCTGCACTTTTTATCTGAAGATATTTCCTCTTTACCCACAGACCTGAAAGTGTTCCTGAATGTCCCTTCGCCAATCCATCCATTACACCGTTTGAAAACTGCACATAAGAAAGAACATTTTATCTATGTGAGATGAACAGACACACCTATCTCAAATCAGTTTCACAGAAAGCTTCTTTCCAGTTTTTGTCTGAGGATATTTCCTTTTTCACAATAGTCATATATATACTCCCGAATGTCCCCTGGTAGCTATTTCTCCAAAGAGGATTCCCCAATCCTCTATGACAAGAAAAGTATAACACTGTGAGTGGAATGCACACATCACAAAGTAGCCTCTCAGAAATCTTCTCTCAAGTTTCTATCTGAAGATATTTCTGTTTTCACTGTAAGCCTCAAAGCCCTCCCAAGTAACCCTTAGCTGACTCACTTAAAACCGTGTTATAATACTGCTAAATGAAAACAGAAACTTAACTGTGAGAGTGGAATTCACATGACTTAGAGCAGTTTCACAGAAAGTTTTCTTCTTTTTTAACACAGGGTGTTTCTTTTTCAGAATATCTTAAGTGCATTCCCAAATGTCCTTTCTCAGGTTCCACAGAAACAGTGATTTCAAACTGCTGAACTGAAAGGATTATTTAACTCTATTAGGTGAATACACACAGCACAAAGCAGTTTCTCCAAAACCTTATCGCCAGTTTTCATCGGAAGATGTTTCCTTTCTCAACACCAGCCTCCGAGCAACACTTAATATCCCTTCACAGATTCCTCAAAGACAGAGTTTCCAAACTGGGCACGTATTGTAAGCTTTAACATTATGAAATGCACAAGTCAGAGGGCGGTTTCTTGGATCACTTCTTTCTGGCTTTTCTTTCAGGATATTTCACTTTTCCCCGTAATCTTCAATGCACTGCAAAATATCACATTTTCAGTTTTACAGGAACAGTGTTCAAACACTGCCTAATGAGAAAAGAGCTATAACTCCCTGAGTGAAATGCACACATCACAAAGCAGTTTCTCTGAATGATTATCTCCAGTTTTTATCTGAAGATATCTCCTTTTAACCACAGACCTGAATGTGCTCCTGATGTACCTTCGCGAATCTCTCCGTGATGCAGTTTCAAAACTGTGTAATAGAAAGGAAGTTTTATCTATGTTAGGTGAATAGACATATCTATCACAAAGCAGTTTCACAGAAATCTTCTCTCCAGTTTGTGTCTTAGGATATTTCCTTTTTCAGTATAGCAGTATATATACTCCCGAATGTCCCCTAGTAGCTTTCTCTCCAAACGGGATTCCCCAATGTTCTCTGTGAAGAAAGGTATAACTATGTGAGTGGAAGCCACACGTCAGAAAGCAGCTCCTTGGAAATCTTCTTTCCAGTTTCTCTCTGAAAACATTGTTTTTTCACAGTAAGTCTCAAAGTGCTCCTGAATATCACATCCCAGACTAAACAAAAACAGTGTTGGAATATTGCTCAATGGAAACAGAAGCTTAACTGTGTGTGTGGAATTCAGGTGACCTAGAAGAGTTTCACAGAAAGTTTCCTTCTGGTTCATTGGAGGGTATTTCTTTTTCAGTGTATTCTTAAGGGCATTCCCAAATGTCCTTTCTCAGGTACCACAGAAAGACTCATCAATCCAAAGAAAGATTTAGCACTATGACATGAATACACACATCACAAAGCAGTTGCTCTGAAGGTCTCTCTCCAGTATTCATAGGAAGTCATTTCCTTTCTTAACACAAGCCACTGGGCGTCACTTAATATCCCTTCACAGACTCCTCAGAGTTTCCAAAGTGGGCAACGTAGTGTAAGCTTTAACTCTCTGAAATGAATGCACACATTAAAGAGCAGTTTCTTGGAAGGTTTCTTTCTGGGTTTTATTTCAGTATATTTCACTTTTCATCATCGTCTTCAAGGCGCTGCAAAATATCACTTTTTCAGTTTTCAGCTACAGTGTTCATACACTGCCTTAGGAGAAAAGAGGTATAACTCCCTGAGTGAAATGCACACATCAGAAAGCAGTTTCTCAGAAAGCTTCTCTCCAGTTTTTATCTGAAGATATCTCCTATTTCCCCACAGGCCTGACTGTGCTCCCGAATGTCCTTTCACAAATCAGTCCATGAAAGTTTCAAAACTGCATAATAGAAAGAAAGTTTTATGTATTTGAGATAAATAGACATATCTGTGACAAAGCAGTTTCTTAGAAAGCTTTTTGCCAGTTTTTGTCTGAGGGTATTTCCTTTTTCATCATAGCCATCCATATACACCTAAATGTCCCCTAAGAGTTTTTTCTTCAAAAGGGATTCCCCAATTCTCTATGAGAAGAAAAGTAAAAATTTGAGTGCAATGCACACATCACAAAGCAGCATCTTGGAAATCTTCTCTCGTGTTACTCCCTGAAGATATTTCCGTTTTCACCATAAGCCGCAAAGCACTCCTGAGTATCCCTTAAATGACTAACCTAAAAGTGTGTTTGAATACTGCTCAATGAAAACACAGGCTTAACTCTGCGAGTGGACTTCAGGTGTCCTAGATCAGTTTCACAGCAAGTTTCCTTCTCGTTTTTATCGTAGGATATTTCTTTTTCAGAATATTCTTAAGAGCATTCCCAAATGTCCTTTCTCAGGTTCCACAGAAACACTGATTTCAAGCTGCTAAGTTTAAAGAATGATTTAACTCAATGAGATGAATACACACATCACAAAGCAGTTGGTCCAAGAGCTTCTTTCCAGTTGTCATCGGAATACATTTCCTTTCTCACCACAAGCCTCTGGTTGCCACATAATATACCTTCACAGATTCCTGAAAGACAGAGTTTCCTAACTGAGCAACGTAGTGTAAGCTTTATCTCTCTGAAATGAATGCACACGTCAGAGAGCAGTTTATTGGAACGCTTCTTTCTGGGTTTTATTTCAGCATATTTCAATTTTCACCATAGTCTTCTATGCACTGCAAAATATCACTTTTTCAGTTTTACAGGAACACTGTTCTAACACTGCCTTGTGAGAAAAGAGATATAACTCCCAGAGTTGAATGCATTCATCACAAAGCAGTTTCTCAGAAAGCTTCTCTCCAGTTTATATCTGAAGATATCTCCTATTTCCCCACAGGTGTGAATGTGCTCTCAAATGTCCTTTCGTGAATCCATCCATGATGCAGTTTCTATACTGTGTAATGTATGAGATAAATAGATATATTTATCACAAAGCAATTTCACAGAAAGCTTGTTTCCCGTTTTTGTATGAGGATATTTCCTTTTTCAGTATAGCCGTCCATGTACTTCCTAATGACCCCTAGTAGCTTTTTCTACAAATGGGATTCCCCAATCCTCTATGAGATGAAAAGTATAACTCTGTGAGTGGAATTCACATGTCAAAAACCAACTCCTTCGAGATCTTCTCTGCAGTATGTATCTGAAGATATTTCCGTTTTCACCATAAGCTTCAAAGCTCTCCAGAGTATCCCTTAGTAATAAAACAGTGTTAGAATACTGCTCAATGAATACAGAAGCTTCACTGTGCCTGTGAACTTCAAGTGACTTAGAGCAGTTTCAAAGAATTTTTCCTTCTGGTTTTTATCAGAGGGTATTTCTTTTTCAGCATATCCTTAAGAGCATTCCCAAATATCCTTTCTCAGGTTCCACAGAAACAGGGATTTCAAACTGCTCAATCCAAAGAATGATTTAACACTCTGAGATGAATACAAACATCACAAAGCAGTTGCTCCGAAAGATTCTCTCCAGTTTTCATCGCAAGATGTTTCCTTTCTCACCACAAGCCTCCGGGCTCCACGTAATATCACTTCACAGATTCCTCAATGACTGAGTTTCCAAACTGAGCAATGTAGTGTAGGCTTTAACTCTCTTAAATGAATGCACACATCAGAAAGCAGCTTCTTGAAATGCTTCTTTCTCGGTTTTATTTCCGGATATTTCACTTTATGCCATAGTCCTAAATGGGATGCAAAATATCGCTTTTTCAGTTTTACAGGAACAGTGTTCAAAGACTGCCTTATGAGAAAAGAAATATAACTTCCTGAGTGGAATGCAAACAACAGAAAGCAGTTTCTCGGAAATTTTCTCTCCAGTTTTTATCTGAAGATAACTCCTGTTTCTTCACAGGCCTGAATGTGCTCCGAAAAGTTCCATCGCGAATCCGTCCATGACACAGTTTCAAAACAGCATAATAGAAAGAAAGTTTTATCCATGAAAGATGAAAAGACATATCTATCACAAAACGGGTTCCCAGAAAGCTTCTTTCCAGTTTTTGTCTGAGGACATTTCCTTTTTCACTATAGCCATCCATATACTTCCGAATGTCCCCTGGCAACTTTTCTCCAAGCGGGATTTGACAATCCTCTATGAGAAGAAAAGTATAATTCTGTGAGTGGAATGCACACATCACAAAGCAGCTCCTCAGAAATCTTCTCTCCAGTTTCTCTCTGAAGAATTTTCCATTATAACCATAAGCTTCAAAGCTATGCAGAGTATGCCTTAGCTGACTAACCTAAAAGAGTGTTAGAATACTGCTTAATGAAAACAGAAGCTTCACTGTACGTGTGGACTTCAAGTGACTTAGAGCAGTTTCAAAGAACGTTTCCTTCTGGTTTTTATCAGAGGGTATTTCTTTTTCAGCATGTTCTTAACAGTGGTCTCAAATGTCCTTTCTCAGGTTTCACAGAAACAGTGATTTCAAACTGCTCAATCCAAGGAATGATTTAAAACTATGAGATGAATGCAAACATCACAAAGGATTTGCTTCGAAATCTTCTCTACAGTTTTCATCGGAAAACTTTTTCTTTCTCACCAAAGGCCTCCAGGAACTACAGATTCCTCAAAGACAGAGTTTCCAAACTGGGCAATGTAGTGTAAGCTTTAACTCTCTGAAATAAAAGCACATATCAGAGTACAGTTTCTTGGAACGTTTCATTCTAGGTTTTATTTCAGAGTATTTCACTTTTCATAATACTTTTCAATAGGCTGCACAATATCATTTTTCAGTTTTACAGGAACAGTGGTCGAACACTGCCTTATGAAAAAAGAGGTATAACACTCTGAGTGGAATGCACACTTCAGAAACCAATTTCCTAGAGAGCTTCTCTCCAGTTTTTAACTGAAGTTATCTCCTACTTCCGAAGAGACCTGAATAAGCTCCCGAATGTCCCTTCGTGAATCCATCCATGACGCACTTTCAAAACTGTGTAATAGAATGAAAGTTTTATCTAGGTGAAAAGAATACACCTATCTATCACAAAGCAGGTTCACAGAAAGCTTCTTTCCAATTTTTTTTGGAGGATATTTCCCTTGTCACCTTAGCCGTTCATATACTCCCAAATATCCCCTGGTCACTTTTTCACCAGAAGGGATTCCCCAATCCTCTATGAGAAGAAAAGTACACCTTTGTGAGTGGAATGCACACGTTACAAAGCAGCTCCTCAGAAATCTTCTCTCCGATATCTATCTGAAGAATTTACCATTTTCACCATAAACCTCAAAGCGCTCCCCAGTATCCCTTAACTGACTAACGTAAAAGAGTGTTAGAATACTGCTCAATGAAAACAGAAATTTCACTGTGCGAGTGGAATTCAGGTGACATAGAGCGGTTTCGCAGAAAGTTTCCTTCTGGTTTTTATCAGTGGGTATTTCTTTTTCAGCATATTCTTAAGAGCGTTCCCAAATGTCCTTTCTCAGATTAGACAGAAATATTGATTTCAAACAGGTCAATCCAAAGAATGATTTACCTCTATGAGATGAGTACACATATCACAAAGCAGTTGCTCTGAAAGGTTCTGTTGAGTTTTCATCAGAAGACGTTTCCTTTCTCACCACAAGCCACCCGGCTTGACTTAGTATCCCTTCCAGAGTCCTCAAAGAACGAGTTTCCAAACTGGGCAATGTAGTGTGTGTTTTAAAACTCTGAAACGAATGCACACGTCAAAGATAGGTTTCTTGGAATGCTTTTTTCTGGTTTTATTTCTGCTTATTTCACCTTTTGCCATAGTCTCAAAATGCTGCAAAATATCACTTTTTCAGTTTTACAGGAGCAGTGTTCAAACACTGCCTTATGAGAAAAAAGGTATAATTCACTGAGTTGAATGCACTCATCACAAGCCAGTTTCACTGAAAGCTTCTCTCCAGTTTTTATCTGAAGGTATCACCTTTCTCCCCACAGGCCTGAATGTGCTCCCGAATGTCCCTTCAAGAATCCATCCATGACACAGTTTCAAAACTGCGTTATAGAAAGAAAGCTTTATCTATGTGAGATGAATAGACATATCTATCACAAAGCAGTTTCACAGAAAGCTTCTTTCCAGTTTTAATCTGAGGATATTTCCTGTTTCACCGAACCCATCCATATACTCCCAAATGTCCCCTGGTAGCATTTTCACCAAACAGGATTCTCCAATCCTCTATGAGAAGAGAAGTATAACTCTGTGCATGGAATGCACACATCACAAACCAGTTTCTCAGAAAGCTTCTCTCCAGTATTTATCTGAAGATATCTCCTAGTATCTCACTGGCCTGAATGTGCTCCTGAATGTCCATTCATGAATCTGTCAATGGCGCAGTTTCAAAACTGCATAATAGAATGGAAGTTTTATCTATGTGAGTGGAATAAACCTATCTATCACAAAGCAGTTTAACAGAAATTTTCTTTCCAGTTTTTTTCTGAAGATAATTCCTTTTTCACCATAGCCGACCACATACTCCCGAATGTCCCCTGGTAGCCTTTTCTCCAAGTGGAATTCTCCAATCATCTCTGAGAAGCAAAGTATATCTCTGTAAGTGGAATGCACACGTCACAAAGTAGCTCCTCGGAAATCTTCTCTCCAGTTTCTATCTCATGATATGTCTGTTTTCATGGTAAGCCTCCAACCACTACCTCGTATGACTTCACAGACTAAACAAAAACAGTGTTAGAATACTGCTGAATGAAAACAGAAGTTTAACTGTGTGAGTGGACCTCACTTGATCTAGAGCCGTTTCACAGAAAGTTTCCATCTGATATTTATTGGAGGGTATTACTTTTTCAACATCTTCTTAAGAGCGGTCCGAAATGTCCTTTCTCAGGTTCCACAGAAACAGTGATTTCAAACAGCTCAACCCAAAGAATGATTATCCTCTATGAGATGAATACACACATCACAAAGCAGTTGCTCCAAATCTTCTCTCCAGTTTTCATCGTAAGACATTTCCTTCCTCATGACAAGCCTCCAGGTGACACATAATATCCTTTCACAGATTTCTCAAAGACAGGGTTTCCAAACTGGGCAAAGTAGTGTAAGCTTTAACTCTCTGAAATAAATGCACACGTCACAAAGCAGTTTCTTGGAACGCTTCTTTCCAGGTTTTATTTCAGAATATTTCACTTTTCATTGTAGTCTTCAATGCACTGCAAAATATCAGATTTTCAGTTTTACAGGAAGTGTGTTCAAACACTGCCTTATGGGAAAAGGCGTATAACTCCCTGAGTGGAATGCACTCATCACAAAGCTGTTTCTCAGAAAACTTCTCTCCAGTTTTTATCTGAAGATATGTCCTATTTCCCCACAGGCCTGAATGTACTCTGAATGTCCCTTCGTAAATCCGTTCATGACTCAGTTTAAAAGCTGCATAATAGAAAAAATATTTATATGTGTGAGTTGAATAGACATATGTATCGCAAAAAGTTTCTCAGGAAGCTTCTTTCCAGTTTTTGTCTTAGGATATTTCCTTTTGCACCATAGCCATCCATATACTCCCGAATGTCCCCTGGTAACATTTTCACCAAACAGGATTTTACAATCCTCTATGAAGAAAAAAGTATAATTCGGTAAGTGGAATGCAAACGTCACAAAAGAGCTTCTCGGAAATCTTCTCTCCGGTATCTACCTGAAGATATTTCCATTTTCACCATAAGCCTCAAAGTGCTCTCGAGTATCCCTTCACTGACTAAAATAAAACAGTGTTAGAACACTGCACAATGAAAACAGAACGTTACCTGTGTGAGTAGATTTCACTTAACCTAGATCAGTATCACAGAAACATTCCTTCTGTATTTCTTTTTCAGCATATTCTTAAGAGTGGTTCCAAATGTCCTTTCTCAGGTTCCACAGGAACAGTGATTTCAAACTGCTAAATCCAAAGAATGCTTTAACTCTATGCGATGAATACACACATCACAAAGCAGTTGCTCCAAATGCTTTTCTCCAGTTTTCATCGGAAGACGTTTCCTTTCTCACCACAAGCCTTCAGGCGCCACTTAATATCCCTTCACAGATTCCTCAAAGACAGAGTTTCCAAACTGGGCAACGTAGTATAAGCTTTAACTTTATGAAATGAATGCACACGTCAGAGAGCTGTTTCTTCAAACCCCTCTTTCTGGGTTTTATTTCAGGATAGTTCACTTTTTGCCATAGTTTTCAATGTGCTGCAAAACATCACTTTTTCAGATTTACAGGAACAGTGTTCAAACACTGCCTTGTGAGGAAAGAGGTAAAACTCCCTGAGTGGAATGCAGTCATCACAAAGCAGTTTTTCACATAGCTTCTCTCCAGTTTTTATCTCGTATTTCCCCACAGGCTTGAATGTGCTCTCAAATATCCCTTCGTGAATCCATCCATGACGCAGTTTCAAATATGCATAACAGAAAGAGTGTTCTGTCTATGTGAGATGAATAGATATATTTATCACAAAGCCATTTCAGAGAAATCTTCTTTCCAATTTTTGTTTGAGGATATTTCCTTATTCACCATAGCCGTCTATATACTCCATAAGGTCCCTCGTAGCATGTACTCAAAACATGATTCCACAATCTTCTATGAGAAGAAAAGCATAACTCTGTGAGTGGAATGCACACATCACAAATTTGCCCCTCGGGAATATTCTCTCTGGTATCTCTCTGAAATTATTTCCATTTTCACCATAAGCCTGAAAACGCTCCAGTGTATCCCTTAGCTGACTAACCTAAAACAGTGTGAGAATACTGCTCAACGAAAACAGAAGAAAACTGTGTGAGTGGAATTCACGTGACCTAGAGCAGTTTCACAGAATGTTTCCTTCTGGTGTTTATTGGAGGATATTCCTTTTTCAGCATATTTTTAAGATTGTTCCCAAATATCCTATCTCAGGTTCCACAGAAACAATGATTGCAAACTGCTCAATCCAAAGAATGATTTAACTCTATGAGATGAATACACACATCACAAAGCAGTTGCTCCGAAAGCTTCTCTCCAGTTTCTAATGGAAGATGTTTCCTTTCTCATCACAAGCCTCCAGGTGCCACTAAATATCCCTTCACAGATTCCTCCAAGACAGAGTTTCCAAACTGGGGAACGTAGTGTAAGCTTTAGCTGTCTGAAATGAATGCACACGTCAGAGAGCACTTTCTTGGAATGTTTCTTTCTGGGTTTTATTTCGGGATGTTTCACTTTTCGCCATAGTCTTCAATGCACTGCAAAATATCACTTTTTCAGTTTTACAGGAACAGTGTTCAAACACTGCCTTATGAGAAAAGAAGTTTAACTCCCTCAGTGGAATGCACGCATCCCAAAGCAGTTTCACAGAAAGCTTCTCTCCAGATTGTATCTGAAGTTATCTCCTTTTTCACAGGATGACTGAGTGTGCTCCTGAATGTCCCTTTGCGATTCCGTAAATGACACAGTTTCAAAACTGCGTAATAGAAAGAAAATTTTATTTATGTGAGATGAAAAGACATATCTATCACAACGTATTTCACAGAAAGCTTCTCTCCAGTTGTTGTTTGAGGATATTTCCTTTCTCATCATGGCCGTCTATATACTCCCAAATCTTTCCTCATAGCTTCTTCTCCAAGCATGGTGCCTCAATCCTGTATGAAAAGAAAAGTATAACTCTGTGAGTAGAATGCAGACGTCACAAAGCAACTCCTCGGAAATCTCTCCAGTATCTATCTGAAGGTATTTCCGTTTTCACCGTAAGCCTCAAAGTGCACTCGAGTATCCCTTAGCTGACTAATGTAAAACAGTGTTGGAATACTGCTCAATGAAAACAGAAGCTTAGGCCGGGCGCGTTGGCTCAAGCCTGTAATCCCAACACTTTGGGAGACCGAGACCGGCGGATCACAAGGTCAGGATATCGAGACCATCCTGGCTATTACGGTGAAA
>NW_012116777.1:776896-796505 GCF_000951035.1 Colobus angolensis palliatus | reverse complement strand
AAAAAAAAAAAAAAAAAAACTGAAGCTTAATTGTGTGAGTGGAATTCATGTGACCTAGAGCAGTTTCACAGAAAGTTTCCTTCTGGTTTGTATCAGAGGTTATTTCTTTCTCAGTATATTCTTAAGACCGTTCCCAAATGTCCTGGCTCAGGTTCCACAGAAACATTGATTTCAAACTGCTCAATCCAAAGAATGATTTAATTCTATGAGATGAATACACACTTCACAAAGAAGTTGCTCCAAAAGCTTCTCTCCAGTTTTCATCGGAAGACATTTCATTTCTCACCACAAGCCTCTGAGCGTCACTTAATATCCCTTCACAGATTCCTCAAAGACAGAGTTTCCAAACTGGGCAACGTAGTGTAAGCTTTAACTCTCTGAAATGAATTCACACGTCAGAGAAAAATTTCTTGGAACTCTTCTTTCTGGGTTTTATTTCCATATTTCACTTTTCACTATCGTCTTCAATACGCTGCAAAATATCACTTTTTTGGTTTTACAGAAACAGTTTTCAAACACTGTCTTATGAGAAAAGATGTAAAACTCCCTGAGTGGAATGCATATATTACAAAGCAGTTTCTCAGAAAACTTCTCTCCGGTTTTTATCTGTAGATATCTTCTATTTCCCCACAGGCCTCACTGTGTTCCTGAATGTCCTTTCACGAATCTGTCCATGATGTAGTTTCAAAACTGTGCAATAGAAAGAAAGTTTTATCTATGTGAAATAAATAGACATACCTGTCACAAACCAGTTTCACAGAAAGCTTCTTTCTAGTTTCTGTCTGAGGATATTTCCTTTTTCACCGTAGCCATCCATATACCCCCGAATGTCCCCTGGTACCCTTTTCTCCAAATGGGAGAGCCCAATGTTCTATGAGAAGAAAAGTGTAATTCTGTGAGTGAAATGCACATGTCACAAAGCAGCTCCTTGGAAATCTTCTCTCCAGTATATATCCGAAGACATTTCCGTTTTAACCATAATCCTTAAAGCGTTCCTGAGTATCATTTAGATGACTAACCTAAAACAATGTTAGAATACTGCTCAATGAAAACAGAAGTTTAACTGTGTTGGTGGAATTCAGTTGACCTCGAACAGTCACACAGAAAGTTTCCTTCTGGTTTTTATTGGAGGGAATTTCTTTTTCAACATATTCTGAAGAGCATATAAAATGCCCTTTTTCAGGTTCCACAGAAACAGTGATTTCATATTGCACAACCCCAAGATTGATTTAACTCTATGAAATGAATACACACATCAGAAATCAGTTGCTCCAAAATCTTCTCTCTAGTTTTCATCGAGAGACCTTTCCTTTCTCAACACCAGCCTCCTGGCGCCACTTAATATCCCTTCACAGATTCCACAAAGACAGAGTTTCCAAACTGAGCAACGTAGTGTCAGCTTTAACTCTCTGAAATCAATTCACACATCAGAGAGCGGTTTCTTGCAATGCTTCTTTCTGGGTTTTATTTCAGAATCTTTCACTTTTCCTTCTAGATATCAATGCACTGCAAAATATCAGTTTTTCAGTTTTACAGGAACAGTGGTGAAACACTGCCTTATGAAAAAATTGATATAACTCCCGGAGTGGAATGCATTCATCAGTAAACAGTTACCCAGAAAGTTTCTTTCCAGTTTTTATCTGAGGATACCTCCTATTTCCAAAGAGGACTGAATGTTTTCCCGAATGTCCCTTTGTGAATCCATCCATGATGCAGTTTCAAAACTGCATAGTAGAAAGAAAGTTTTATCTAAGTAAGATGAATAGACATGTCTATCAGAAAGCAATTTCATAGAAAACATCTTTCCAGTTTTAGTCTGATAATATTTCCTTTTTCACCATAGCCATACATATACACCCAAATGTCCACATGGAGCTTTTCCTCCAAATGGGATTCCCCAATCTTCTATGAGAAGAAAAGTATAACTTCGTGAGTGGAATGCCTATGTCACAAAGCAGCTACTCGGAAAACTACTCCCCAGTATCTTTCTGAAGATATTTCCATTTTCACCATAAGCCTGAAAGCGCTCCTGAGTATCTATTAGTTGATGAACCTAAAACACGGGGTTATAATACTGCTCAACGAAAATAGAAGCTTAACTGTGTGAGTGAAATTCACACGACATAGAGCAGTTTCACAGAAGGTTTCCTTCTGGTTTTTATCAGAGGGTATTTCTTTTTCAGCATATTCTTAAGAGTGTTCCCAAATGGCATTTTTCAGGTTCAACAGAAACAGTGATTTCAAACTGCGCAATCCAAAGAATGATTTAACTCTATGAGGTGAATACACACATCACAAAGCAGTTGCTCCGAAAGCTTCTCTCCAGTTTCCATCAGAAGACATTTCCTTTCTCACCATAAGCCTCTGGGCGCCACTTAATATCCTTTCACAGATTCCTCAAAGACAGAGTTTCCAAACTGAGCAATGTAGTGTAAGCTTTAATTATCTGAAATGAATTCACACATCAGAGAGTGGTTTCTTGCAATGCTTCTTTCTTGATTTTATTTGAGGATGATTGACTTTTCGCCGTAGTCTTCAATGCACTTCAAAATATCACTTTTTCTGTTTTACAGGAACAGTGTTCAAACACTGCCTTATGAGAAAAGAGGTATAATTCCCAGGGTGGAATAAACACATCAAAAATCAGTTTCTCAGAAAGCTTCCCTCCAGTCTTTATCTGAAGTTATCTGCTTTTTCACCATAGGCCTGAATGTCCTCCAAAATGTCCCGTCGCAAATAAGTCCATTATGCAGTTTCAGAACTGTGTCATAGAAAGTTTTACCTATGTGAGATGAATAGACATATCTATCACAAAGCAGTTTCACATAAAGCTTCTTTTCAGTTTTGTCTGAGGATATTTCCTTTTCCACCATAGCGGTCCATATATTCCCAAATGTCCCCTGGCAGCTTTTTCTCCAAACAAGATTACCCAATCCTCTATGAGAAAAAAAGGCTAACTCTGTGGGTGGAATACCCACGTCACAAAGCAATTCCTCAGAAATTTTCTCTCCCATATCTATCTGAAGATATTTCCGTTTTTACCACAAGCCTCAAAGCGCTCCCAAGTATCCCTTAGCTCACTAACATAAAAGAGTGTGAGAATACTGCTCAATGAAAACAGAATCTTATCTGTGTGAGTGGAATTCACGTGACCCAGAACCATTACACAGAAAGTTTCTTTCTGGTTTTTATTGGAGGGTTTTACTTTTTCAGCCTATTCTTAAGAACGTTTCCAAATGTCCTTTCTGAGGTTTCACAGATACATATCTATCACAAAACAGATTCAGAGAAAGCTTCTTTCCAGTTTGTCTGAGGATATTTCCTTTTTCAGTACAGCCATCCATATACTCCCGAATGTCCCCTGGTAGCGTTTTCTCCAAACGGGATTCCCCTATCTTCTATGAGTAGAAAGTATAAATCCCCTATCCTCTATGAGTAGAAAGAGTTGAATGCACACGTTACAAAGCAACTCCTTGGTAATCTCCTTTCCAGTTTGTATTTGAAGATATTTCCGTTTTCACCATAAGCCTAAAAAGGCTCCTGAGGATCTCTTAGCTGACTAACCTAAAACGTGTTAGAATACTGCTAAATGAAAACTGAAGCTTAACTGTGCCAGTGGAATTCACGTGACCTGGAGTGATTTCACAGAACGTTTCCTTCTGGTTCTTATCAGAGGGTATTTCTTTTTCAGCATATTCTTAAGAGTGTTTCCAAATATCCTTTCTGAGGTTCCACAGCAAGAATGTTTTCAAACTGATCAATCCAAAGAATGATTTAACTCTCTGAGATGAGTACACACATAAAAAGCAATTGCCCCAAATGCTTCCCTCCAGTTTTCATTGGAAGACGTTTTCTTTCTCACCACAAGCCTCCGGGGCCACTTAATATCCCTTCACAGCTTCTTCAAAGACAGAGTTTACAAAATGGGCAACATAGTGTGAGGTTTAACTCTCAAATGAATTTCTTGGGACACTTCTTTCTGTGTTGTATTTCAAGATATTTCACTTTTCACCCTAGTCTTCAATGCGCTGCAAATATCACTTTATGAGATTTACAGGAACAGTGTTCAAACACTGTGTTATGAGTAAAGAGGTGTAAATCCCATAGTGGAATGCACGAATCACAAAGCAGTTTCTCAGAAAGCTTCTCTCCAATTATTATCTGAAGATATTTCCTATTACACAACAGTCCTAAATGTGCTCCCGAATATCCTGTTGCGAATACATCCATGATGCAATTTTAAAACTGCATAATAGAAAGAAACATTTATCTATGTTAGATGAATAGATATATCTATCAGAAAGCAGTTTCACAGAAAGCCTCTTTCCAATTTTTTCCTGAGGCTATTTCCTTTTTCAGCCTAGCTGTCCATGTACCCTCGAATGTCCCCTGGTAGCTTTTTCTCCAAACAGAATTTCCCAATCCTCTAGGGGAGGAAAAGAATAACTCTGAGTGGAATGCACACATCACAAAGCAGCACCTCGGAAATCTTCTCTACGGTTTCTATCTGAAGATATTTCTGTTTTCACATTAAGCCACAAAGCGCTTGAGAGTACCCCTTAGCTGACTAATGTAAAACAGTGTTACAATACTGCTCAATGAAAACAGAAACTTACCTGCCTGAGTGGAGTTCAGGTGATATAATGAAGTTTGACATAACGTATCCTTCTGGTTTTTATCGAAGGGTAGTTCTTTTTCAGCATATTCTTAAGAGCGATCACAAATGTACTTTCTCAGATTCCACAGAAAGAGTGACTTCAAAATGCTCAATCCAAAGAATGATTAAAATCTATGAGATGAATACGCACATCACAAAGCAGTTGCTCCAAAAGCTTCTCTCAAGTTTTCTTCGGAAAACGTTTCCTTTCTTACCACACGCCTCCGGGGGCCTCTTAATTTTCCTTCACAGATTCCTCAAAGACAGAGTTTCCAAACTGAGCAACGTAGTGTAAGCTTTAACTCTCTGAAATCAATTCACACATCAAAGAGTGGTTTCTTGCAACACTTCTTTCTGGTTTGTATTTCAGGATATTTCATTTTTCGTTACAGATTTCATTGCGCTGCAAAATATCAGTTTTTCAGTTTTACAGGAACAGTGGTGAAACACTGTCTTATGAAAAAATTGATATAACTCCCTGAGTGGAATGAACTCATCAGAAAACAGTTTCCCAGAAAGTTTCTCTCCAGGTTTTATCTGAGGATACCTCCTATTTCCAAAGAGGCCTGAATGTGTTCCTGAATGTACCTTTGTGAATCCATCCATGACACCGTTTCAGAACTGCATAACAGAATGAAAGTTTTATCTATTGATATGAATAGTCATATCTATCACAAAGCAATTTCACAGAAAGTGTCTTTCCAGTTTTTGTCTGAGGATATTTCCTTTTTCACCATAGCCATCCATATACGCCCAAATGTCCACAGGGAGCCTTTTCTCCAAACGGGATTCCCCAATCCTCTATGAGAAAAAAAGTTTGACTTCTTAAGTGGAATGCAAACGTCACAAAACAGCTCCTTGGAAACCTACTCCCCCGTATCTCTCTGAAGATATTTCCGTTTTCACCATAAGCCTGAAAGCACTCCCGAGTATCAATTAGTTGACTAACCTAAAACAGGTAAGAATACTACTCAATGAAAACAGAAGCTTAACTGTGTGAGTGAAATTCACATGATCTAGAGCAGTTTCACAGAAAGTGTTCTGGTTTTTATCAGACGGTATTTCTTTTTCAGAATATTCTTAAAAGCATTCCCAAATGGCCTTTCTCAGGTTACACAGAAACAGTGTTTTCAAACTGTGCAATCCAAAGAATGACTAGTTCTATGAGATAAATACACACATCACAAAGCAGTTGCTCCAAAATCTTCTCTTCACTTTTCATCAGGGGACGTTTCCTTTCTCACCATAAGCCTCTGGGTGCCACTTAAAATCCCTTCACAGATTACTCAGAGTTTCCAAACTGGGCAACATAGTGTAAGGTTAAACTCTCTGAAATGAATGCACACAACAGAGAGCACTTTCTTGCAATGCTTCTTTCTTGATTTTGTTTAAGGATAGTTCACTTTTTGCCATAGTCTTCAATGTGCTTCAAAATATCACCTTTTTGGTTTTACCGAAACTGTGTTCAAACACTGCCTTATGAGAAAAGAGATATAATTCCCACGGTGAAATACACACATCAAAAAGCAGTTTTTCAGAAAGCTTCCCTCCAGTTTTTATCTGAAGCTATTTGCTTTTTCATTGTAGGCCTGAATGTGCTATGGAATGTCCCTTCGTGAATCAGTCCATGATGCAGTTTCAGAACTGCATAATAGAAAGAAAATTTTATCTATATGAGATGAATAGACATATCTATCACAAAGTGGTTTCACCTAAAGCTTCTTTTCAGTTTTGTCTGAGGATATTTCCTTTTCCACCATAGCAGTCGATATATTCCCAAATGTCCCCTAGTAGCTTTTTCTCCAAACAAGATTCCCCAATCCTCTATGAGAAAAAAAGTCTAACTCTGTGGGTGGAATACCGACGTCACAAAGCAACTCCTCATAAATCTTCTCTCCCGTATCTATCTGAAGATATTTCCGTTTTTACCATAAGCCTAAAAGCGCTCTCGAGGATCTCTTAGCTGACTAACCTAAAACAGTGTTAGAATACTGCTCAATGAAAACTGAAGCTTAACTGTGCGAGTGGAATGCACGTGACCTTGAGCAATTTCACAGAAAGTTAACTTCTAGTTTTTATCGGAGGGTATTTCTTTTTCAGTATATTCTTAAGAGCGTTTCCAAATGTCCTTTCTGAGGTTCCACAGCAAGAGTGTTTTCAAATTGATCAATCCAAAGAATGATTTAACTCTCTGAGATGAGTACACACATATAAAAGCCATTGCCCCAAATGCTTCTCTCCAGTTTTCATCGGAAGACGTTTCCTTTCTCACCACAAGCTTCTGGGGCCACTTAATATCCCTTCACAGCTTCTTCAAAGGCAGATTTTCCAAAATGAGCAACATAGTGTGAGGTTTAACTCTCTGAAATGAATGCACACGTCAGGGAGAAGTTTCTTGGAACACTTCTTTCTGTGTTGTATTTCAAGATATTTCACTTTTCACTATAGTCTTCAATGCGCTGCAAATATCACTTTATGCAGTTTACAGAAACAGTGTTCAAACACTGTGTTATGATTAAAGAGGTATAATTCCCATAGTGGAATTCAGGCATCACAAAGCAGTTTCTCAGAAAGCTTCTCTCCGGTTTTTATCTGAAGATATTTCCTATTATACCACAGGCCTGAATGTGTTCCCAAATGTCCTGTCATGAATCCGTCCATGACGCAATTTTAAAACTGCGTAATAGAAAGAAAGATTTATCTATGTCAGATTAATAAATATTTCTATCAGAAAGCAGTTTCACAGAAAACTTCTTTCCAATTTTTTCTGAGGCTATTTCCTTTTCCACCCTATCCGTCCATGTACCCTCGAATGTCCCATGGTAGCTTTTTCTCCAAATGGAACTCCTCAATCCTCTATGAGAGGAAAAGAATAACTCTGAGTGGAGTGCACACGTCACAAAGCAGCACCTCGGAAATCTTCTCTACGGTATCTATCTGAAGATATTTCTGTTTTCAACATAAGCCACAAAGCACTTCTGAGTACCCCTTAGCTGACTAATCTAAAACAGTGTTACAATACTGCTCAATGACAGCAGAAAATTAACTGCCCGAGTGGAATTCAGGAGATCTAATGCAGTTTGACATAACAATTCCTTCTGGTTTTTATCGAAGGGTAGTTCTTTTTCAGCATATTCTTAAGAGCAATAACAAATGTGCTTTCTCAGATTCCACAGAAATAGTGATTTCAAACCGCTCAATCCAAAGAATGATTAAAATCTGTGAGATGAATACACATATCACAATGCAGTTGCTCCGAAAGCTTCTCTCCAGTTTTCATCAGAAGACATTTCCTTTCTCACCACAAGCCTCCGCATTCCTCTTAATTTCCCTTCACAGGTTCCTCAAAGACAGCGTTTCCAAACTGGGGAAGGTAGTGTAAGCTTTAACTCTCTGAAATGAATGCACACGTCAGGGAGCAGTTCCTTGGAATGCTTATTTCGGGTTTTTATTTCAGGATATTTCACTTTTCGCCATAGTCTTCAGTGCACTGCAAGACATAAGTTTTTCAGTTTTACAGGAACAGTGTTCAAACACTACCTTATGAGAAAAGAGATGTAACTCCCTGATTGGAATGAACCATCACAAAGCAGTCTCTAAGAAAACTTCTCTCCAGTTCTTATCTGAAGATATCTCCTATTTCCCCACAGGCCCACATGATCTCCCAAATGTCCCTTCGTGAATCCGTCCATGATGCAGTTTCAAAAGTGCATAATAGAAAGTTTTTTCTATGTGACATGAAGAGACATATCTATCACAAAACAGATTCAGAGAAAGCTTCTTCCCAGTTTTTGTCTGAGGATATTTCTTTTTTCACTATAACCATCCATATACTCACAAATGTCCCCTGGTAGTGTTTTCTCCAAACGGGATTCCCCTATCCTCTATGAGTAGAAAGTATAACTCTGTGAGTGGAATGCACACGTTACAAAGCATCTCCTCGATAATTTCCTTTCCAGTTTGTATCTGAAGATAATTCCGTTTTCACCATAAGCCTGAAAAGGTTCCCGAATATCCCTTAGCTGTCTAACCTAAAACAGTGTTAGAATACTGCTCAATGAAAACAGAAGCGGAACTGTGCGAGTGGAATTCACGTGATCTGGAGCAGAATCACAGAAAGTTTTTATCCGAGGGAATTTCTTTTACAGCGTATTCTTAAAGGGGTCCCAAATATCCTTCTCAGGTTCCACAGATACAGTGATTTCAAACTGCGCAATCCAAAGAATGATTTCACTCTTTGAGATGAATACACACATCACAAAGAAATTGCTCCGAAAGATTCTCTCCAGTTTTCTTCTGAACACGTTTACTTTCTCACAACAAGCCTCTGGGTGCCACATAACATCCCTCACAGAGTTCTGAAAGACAGAGCTTCCAAACTGGGAAATGTAGTGTAAGCTTTAACTGTCTGAAATGAATGCTCACGTCAGAGAGCAATTTCTTGGAACGATTTTTTCCAGGTGTTATCTCAGGATATTTCACTTTTCACTGTTGTCTTCAATGCACTGCAAAATATCACTTTTTCAGTTTTACAGGAACAGCATTCAAACACTGCCTTATTAGAAAAGAATTATAACTCCTTGAGTGGAATGCACACATCACATAACAGATTCTCATAAAGCTTCTCTCCAGTTTTTGTCTGTAGATATCTCCTCTTTCCCCTCAAGCCTAAATGTGCTCCCAAATGTCTCTTCGCGAATCCTTCCATGACGCATTCTCAAAAGTGCGTAATAGAAAGAATGTATTATCTGTGTGAGATGAATACACATCTCTATCACAAGGCCGTTTCACAGAAAACTTGTTTCCAATTTTCGTCAGAGGATACTTCCTTTCTCACCTTAGGCGTCCATATACTCCCGAATGTCCCCTGGTAGCTTTTGCTCCAAACGAAATTCCCCAAACCTCTAAGACAAGAAAAGTATAACTCTGTGAGTGGAACGCACACATCACACAGCAGCTCCTCGGAAATCATCTCTCCAGTATCTACATGAAGATATTTCCGTTTTCACCATTAGCCTCAATGCGCTCACGAGTATCCCTTAGCTGAGGAAACTAAAACAGTGTTAGAATACTCCTCAATGAAAACAGAAGCTTAGCTATGTGACTGGACTCCACTTGACCCAGAGCAGTTTCACACACGGTTTCCTTCTGCTTTTTATCAGAGTGTATTTTTTTTTCAGCATATTCTTTAGAGCATTCCCAAATGTACTGTCTCAAATTCCACAGAAACAATGATTTCAAACCGCTCAATCCAAAGAATGATTTAACTCTATGAGATGAATACATGCATTACAGAGCAGTTGCTCTGAAAGCTTCTCTCCAGTTTTCATCAGGAGAAATGTCCTTTCTCACCACAAGCCTTTGGGCGCCACTTTATATCCCTTCACATATTCCTCAAAGACAGAGTTTCCAAATTGCGTAATGTATTGTAACCTTTAATTCTCTGAGATGAATGCACACATCAGAGAGCAGTTTCTTGGAACACTCCTTTCTTGGTTTTATTTCACTATATTTCACTTTTCGCCATAGTTTTCAAGGTGTTGCAAAATATCACTTTTTCAGTTTTACAGGAACCGTGTTCAAACACTGCTTTATGAGAGAAGAAATATAACTCTCTGAGTGGATTGCTCACATCACAAAGTAGTTTCTCAAAAATCTTCTCTCCAGTTTTTATCTGAAGATAGTTCCTATTTCCCAAAAGGAGTGAAGGCGCTTCTAATGTCCCTTCACAAATCCGTCCATGACGCATTTTAAAAGCTGTGTAATAGAAAGACAGCTCTATCTATGTGAGATGAATAGACATATCTATCACAAAGCAGTTTTCACAGATTATTTCTCTCCAGTTTTTGTCTGAGGATATTTCCTTTTTTACCATAGCCCTCCATATACCCCCAAATGCCCCTGGTAGCCTTTTCTCCAAGCGGGATTCCTCAATTCTCTATGAGAAGGAAAGTATAACCTGTGAGTAGAATGTAGAAGTCACAAAGGAACTCCTCTGTAATATTCTCTCCAGTTTCTATCTGAAGATATTTCCGTTTTCACTGTAAGCCTCAAAGTGCTCACGAGTATCACCTTGCAGGCTAAACAAAAGTATCCCTTTACAGACTCCTCAAAGACAGAGTTTCCAAACTGGGCAACGTATTGTAAGCTTTATCTCTCAGGAATGAATGCACACGTCAAAGAACAGTTTCCTGGAACGCTTTTTTCTGGGTTTTATTTCAGGGTATGTCACTTTTCTTCATAGTCTTCAATGCACAGCAAAATATCACATTTTCAGTTTTACAGGAACAGTGTTCAAACACTGCCTTATGAGAGAAGAGGTGTAACTCCCTGAGTGGAATGCACACATCATAAACCGGTTTCTCAGAAAGCTTTGGTCCAGTTTTTATCTGAAGATATGTCCTATTTCCCCACAGGCTTGAATGTCCTCTGGAATGTCCCTTCACGAATCTGTCCTGGAAGCAGTTTCAAATCTGCATAATAGAAAGAAAGTTTTATCTATGTGAGAGGAATAGACATATCTATCACAAAGCAATTTGACAGAAAGCTTCCTTTCAGTATTTGTCTGAGGATATTTCCTTTTTCAACATAGCCGTCCATATACTTTGAAACGTCCCCTGGTAGTTTTTTCTCCAAATGGGATTCCTCAGTCCTCTATGAGAAGGAAAGTATAACTCTGTGGGTGGAATGCACACGTCACACATCAGCTCCTCAGAAATCTTCTCTCCAGTATCTATCTGAAGGTACTTCCGTTTTCATGGTAAGCCTCAAAGCACTCCTGGGTATCCCTTAGCTGACTAACCTAAAACAGTGTTAGAATGCTGCTCAATGTAAACAGAAGCTTATCTCAGTGAGGTGAATTCACGGGATCTAGAACAGTTTCACGGAAAATTTCCTTCTGGTTTTTATTGAAAATTATTTCCTTTTGAGCATATTCTTAAGAGCATTACAAAATGTCCTTTTTCAGGTACCACAGACAGAGTGATTTCAAACTGCTGAATCCAAAGAATGATTTAAGCCTATCTGCTGAATACACACATCAAAAAGCAGTTGCTCTGAAAGCTTCTGTTCAGTTTTCATTGGAAGACGTTTCATTTCTCAACACAAGCCTCTGGGCGTCACTTAATATCCTTTCATAGATTCCTCAAAGACAAAGTTTACAAAGTGGGCAATGTAGTGTAAGTTTTAACTCTCTGAAATAAATGCACATGTCAGAGAGATTTCTTGGATCGCTTCTTTCTGGGTTTTCTTTCCAGATATTTCACCTTTTGCCATAGTCCTCAATGTGCTGCAAAATATCACTTTTCAGTTTTACTGGAACAGTGTTCAAACACTGCCTTATGACAAGAGAGGTGCAATTCCGTCAGTGGAATATGCAAATCACAAAACAGTTTCTCAGCTAGCTTCTCTTCCGCTTTTATCTGAAGATATTTCCAATTTCCCCACAGGCCTGAATGTGATACCGAAGGTCCCCTGGAAAATCCGTCAATTATGCCGTTTCAAAACTGAGTAATAGAAAGAAAATTTTATCTATGTGAGATGAGGAGACATATCTGTCACAAAGCAGTCTCACAGAAAGCTTCTTTACAGTTTTTGTCTGAGGATATTTTCTTTTTCACCAAAGCCATCCATATACTCCCAAATGTCTCCTTGTAGCTTTTTTTCCAAACGGGATTCCCCTATCCTGTATGAGAAGGAAAGTATAACTCTGTGAGTGGAATACACAAGTCACAAAACAGCTCCTCAGAAATCTTCTCTCCAGTACTTTCTGAAGATATTTCCATATTCACTATAAGCCTCAAAACGCTCCAGAGTATCCCTTATCTGACTAACCTAAAACAGTGTTAGAATACTGCTCAATGAAAACAGAAGCTTAACTCTGTGAGTGGAATTCACGTGACCTAGAACAGTTTCACAGAAAGTTTCCTTCTGGTTTTTATCTGAGGGTATTTCCTTTTCAATGTATTCTTAAGAGTGTTCCCAAATATCCTTTCTCAGATTCCACAAAACAGTGATTTCAAACTGCTCAATGTAATGTATGATTTAAGTCTATGATACACACATCACAAGGCATTTGCTCTGAAAGTTTCTCTCCAGTTTTCATTGGAAGACATTTCCTTTCTCACCACAAACCTCCTTACACCACTTAATATCCCTTCACAGATTCCTGAAAGACAGAGTTTCCAAACTGGGCAATGTAATGTAAGCTTCAACTCTCTGAAATGAATGCTCACGTCAGAGAGCACTATCTTGGAACTCTTCTTTCTGGGTTTTATTTCAGGATGTTTCACTTTTTGTCATAGACTGAAATGCCCTGCAAAATATCACTTTTATACTTTTACAGTAACAGTGTTCAAACACTGCCTTATGAGAAAAGAGGTATGAGTCCTTGAGTGGAATGCACAAATCAAAAAGCAGTTTCTCAGAAAGCTTCTTTCCAGTATTTATCTGAAGATATATCCTATTTCCCCAAAGGCCTGAATGTACTCCCGAATGTCCATTAGCGTATCCATTCATGATGCAGTTTCAAAACTGCGTAATGGAAAGGAAGTTTATCTATTTGAGATGAATAGACATATCTATCATAAAGCAGTTTCACAGAAAGCTTCATTCCAGTTTTTATCTGAGGATATTCCCTTTTTCGCCAAAGCAATCTGCATACTCCTGAATGTCCCCTCGTAACGTTTTCTCCAAGTGGGATACCCCAAACCTCGATGAGAAAGAAAGTATAACTCTGTGAATGAAATGCACATGTCACAGAGCAGCTCCTCAGAAATATTCTCTCCAGGTTCTATCGGAAGATAATTCCTTTTTCAATGTAAGCATCAAAGCGCTCCAGAGTATCCCTGAGCTGTATAACCTGTAACAGTGTTAGAATACTTCTCAATGAAAAAAGAAGCTTAACTGTGCAAGTGGACTTCACGTGACCTAGGGCAGTTTCACAGAAGGTTGCCTTCTGGTTTTTATTGGAGGGTATTTCTGTTTCAGTATATTCTTAAGAGTGTTCTCAAATGTCCTTTCTCAGGTTCCACAGAAACAGTGATTTCAAACTGCTCAATCCAAAGAATGATTTAAATCTATGAGATGAATACACACATCACAAAGCAGTTGCTCCGAAATCTTCTCTCCAGTTTTCATCGGAAGACGTTTCCTTTCTCACCACAAACCTCCAGGCGCCACTTTATATCCCTTCACGGATTCCTCAAAGACAGAGTTTCCAAACTGGGCAACGTATTGTAAGCTTTAACTCTCTGAAATGAATATACACCTGAGAGAGCAGTTTCTTGGAACGCTTCATTTTCTCCATAGTCTTCAATACGCAGCAAAATATCACTTTTTCAGTTTTACAGGAACAGTGCTCAAACACCGCCTTAGGAGAAAAGAAGTATAACTCCCTGAGTGGAATGCACATATCACAGAGCATTTTCTCAGAAATTTTCTCTGCAGTTTTTATCAGAAGATACCTCCTATCTCGGCACAGGCCTGAGTGTGCTCCTGAATGTCCCTTCGCAAATCCGTCCATGACACAGTTTCAAAACTATGTAATAGAAAGAAAGTTTTAGCTATGAGAGATGAATACATATATCGATTATAAAGCTGTTTCAGAGAAAGCTTCTTTCCAGTTTTTGTCTGAGGAAATTTACTTTTTCACCATAGCCATCCATATACTCCAGAATTTCCCCTGGCAAGGTTTTCTCTAAGTGGGTTTCCCCAATACTCTATGAGAAGAGAAGTATAACTCTGTGAGTGGAATGTACATGTCACAAAGCAGGTCCTCGGAAAACTTCTCTTCATGTTCTATCTGAAGATATTTCCGGTTTCACTGTAAGCTTCAAAGTGTTCCCAGGTTTTCCTTAGCTGACTAAACAAAAACATGTTAAAATACTGCTCAATGAAAACAGAAGCTTAACTGTGTGAGTGAACTTCACGTGACCTAGAGCAGTTTCACAGAAAGTTTTCTTCTGGTTTTTATCAGAGGGAATTTCTTTTTCAGCATGATTTTAAGAGTGTTCCCAAACGTCCTTTCTGAGGTCCCACAGAAACAGTGATTTCAAACTGCTCAATCCAAAGAATGATTTAACTCTATGAGATGAATACTCACATCACAAAGAAGTTACTCCAAAAGCTTCTCTCCAGTTTTTATCTGAAAATATGTCCTATTTCCCCACAGCCCTGAATGTGCTCCAGAATGTCCCTTCACGAATCCATCCTTTATGCAGTTTCAAAACTGCATAATGGAAAGAAAGTTTTAACTATGTGAGATGAATAGACATATCTATCACAAAGCAGTTTAACCTACAGCTTTCTTTCGGTTTTTGTCTGAGGATATTTCATTTTTCATCATGGTCATCCATATACTCCCGAATGTCCCCAGGTAGTTTTTTCTCCAAATGGGAATCCCCAATACTCTATGAGAAGAAAAGTATAACTCTGTGAGTGGAACACACATGTCACAAAGCATCTCCTCGGAAATCTTACCTCCAGTATCTATCTGAATACATTTCCGTTTTCACACCAAGCCTCAAAGCATTCCCGGGTATCCCTTACCTGACGATCCTAAACCAGTGTTAGAATACTGCTCAATGAAAACAGAAGCTTAAATGTGTGAGTAGAATTCACGTGACCAAGAGCAGTTTCACAGAAACTTCCCTTCTGGTTTTTATCCGAGGGTATTTCTTCTTCAGCATGTTCTTAAGAGTGGTCCCAAATGTACTTTCTCAAGTCCCATATAAACAGTGATTTCAAACTGGTCAATTCAAAGAATGATTTAACTCTATGACATGAATACAACATCAGAAGACAGTTGCTTCGAAAGCTTCTCTCTAGTTTTCATGGAGAGAAGACATTTGGAAGACGTTTCCTTTCTCACCACAAGACTCTGGGTGCCACATAATATTCCTTCACAGATTCCTGAAAGACAGAGTTTCCAAACTGGAAAATGACATATAAGTTTTAACTCTGTGAAATGAATGCGCATGTAAGAGAACTGTTTCTTGGAACGCTTCTTTCTGGGTTTTATTTCACGATATTTCACTTTTCACCATAGTCTTAAATGTGCTGGAAAATATCACTTTTTCAGTTTTACAGGAAGAGTGTTAAAACACTGCCTTATGAGAAAAGAAGTATAACTCCCATAGTGGAATGCACACATTCCAAAGCAGTTTCTCAGAATGCTTCTCTCCAGCTTTTTTCTGACAATATTTACTATTTCCCCACAGGCCTGAATGCGCTCCCGAATGTCCCTTCATTAATCCATCCATGACGCAGTTTCAAAACTGTGTAACAGAAAAAATTTTGTTTATGGGATATGAATAAACACGCCTATAAAAAAGCATTTTCTTTCCAGTTTTTGTCTGAGGATGTTTCCTTTTTGACCATAGCCGTCATTACACTCCTGATTGTTCCTGGTAGCATTTTCTCCAAACAGGATTCCCCAATTCTCTATAAGAAGAAAAGAATAACTCTGCAAATGGAATGCACATGTCACGAAGTAGCTCCTCAGAAGTCTTTTCTCCAGTATCTTTCTGAAGATATTTCAGTTTTAACCATAAGCCTGAAAGTAATCCCGAGTATCCCTTAGCTGCCTAAGCAAAAACGGCCTGAGAATAATGCTCAATGAAAACAGAAATTTAACAGTGTGAGTGGAATTCACGTAACCTAGAGAAATTTCATGGAATGCTTCCTTCCGGTTTTTATCGGAGGGTATTTCTTTTTCAGCATATTCTTAAGAGCGTTCCCAAATATCCTCTCTCAGGAACCACAGACACAGTATTTTGAAACTACTCAATCCACAGAATGATTTAACTCTATGAGATGAATAAACACATGACAAAGCAATTGCTCCACAAAATTCTCTCCAGTTTTCATCAGAAGATGCTTACTTTTTCACCAGAAGCCACCTGGCGCCACTTGATATCCCTTCACAGATTACTAAAAGACAGTATCCAAACTGGGAAATGTATTGTAAGCTTCAACTGTCTGAAATGAATGCACACATCAGAAAACAGTTTCCTGAAACGCTTCTTTCCGGGTTTTATTTCAGGATATTTCACTTTTCGCCATAGTCTTCAAAGCACTGCAAAATATCACATTTTCAATTTTACAGGAACAGTGTTCAAACAGAGCCTTATGGGAAGAGAGGTATAATTGCCTGTGGAAAGCACACATCACAAAGCAGTTTCTCAGAAAACATCTCTCCAGTTTTTATCTGAAGATATCTCCTCTTTCCAGTCAGGCCTGAATGTCCACCAAAATGTCCCTTCGAATATCCATCCATGACACAGTTTCAAAACTGTGTAATAGAAAGAAAGATTTGTCTATGTGGGATGAATAGACATACCTATCATAAAGCAGTTTCACAGAAAGATTCTTCCCAGTTTTTGTCTGAGGATATTCCCTTTTCTACCATAGCCGTCTATATACTCCCATATGTTCCCTGGTAGCTTTTTCTATAAATGGGAGTCCCTTATCCTGTATGAGAAGAAAAGTAAAACTCTGTGAGTGGAATGCACATGTCACAATGCAGCTCTTCGTAAATCTTCTCTCCAATTTGTATATGAACAATATTTCCATTTTCACCATAAGCCTCAAAGCGCTCCTGAGTAGTCCTTAGCTGACTAACCTAAAACAGTGTTAGAATACTGCTCAATGCAAACAGAAGCTTAACTGTGCATGTGGCCTTCACGTGACATAGAGCAGTTTCACAGAAAGTTTCCTTCTGGTTTTTATCAGAGGGTATAGTTTTTCAGTATGTTCTTAATAGCATTCCCAAATGTCCTTTCTCAGGTTACACAAAAACAGTGAATTCACACTGCTCAATCCAAAGAATGATTTAATTTTATGAGATGAATAGACACATCACAAAGCAGTTGCTCCGAAAGCTTCTCTCCAGTTTTCTTCGGAAGATGTTTCATTTCTCACCACAAGCCTCCGGGCAACACTTAATATTGTTCACAGATTCCTCAAAGACAGAGTTTCCAAAATGGGCAACACAGTGTAAGTTTAATTTTATGAAATGAATGCATACGTGACAGAGCAGTTTCTTGAAATGCTTCTTTATGGGATTTATTTCAGGATGTCTCACTTTTCCCCATAGCCTTCAATGCACTGCAAACTATCAATTTTTCAGTTTTGCAAGAACAGTGTTCAAACACTGCCTTATGAGAAAAGAGGTATAACTCCCTCAGTGGAATGCATACATCATAATGCAGTTTCCCAGAAAGCTTCTCTCCAGTTTTTATCTGAAGTTGTTTCCTATATCCCTGCAGGCCTGAATGTACTCGCAACTGTCCCTTGGCAAATCTGTCCATGATGCTGTTTCAAAACTGTGTAATAGAAAGTTATATCTATGTGAGATGAATAGACATATTTATCACAAAACAGTTTCACAGAAATCTTCTTTCCAGTTTTTGTCTGTGGGTATTTTCTTTCACACCATAGCCGTCCATATACTCCCAAATGTCCCCTGGTAGCTTTTTCTCCAAACGGGATTTCTCAATCCTCAATGAGAAGAAAAGTATAACTCTGTGAGTGAAATGCACACGTCACAAAGCAGCTACTCGGAAATCTTCTCTCCTGTATCTATCTGAAAACATTTCCGTTTTCAACATAAGCCTCAAAGCGTTCCCAAATATACCTTAGCTGAGTAATTTGAACAGTGTTAGAATACTGCTTAATGAAAACAGAAGCTTAACTGAGTGAGTGGACTTCATGTGACCTACAGTAGTTTCACAGAAAGTTTCCTTCTGGTTTTTACAGGACGCTATTTCTTGTTCAGCATAATCTTAAGAGGGTTCCTAAATGCCCTTTCCTAGCTTCCACAGAAACAGTGATTTCAAACTGCTCAATCCAAAGAATGATTTAACTAAATGAGATGAATGCACACATCACAAAGCAGTTGCTTCGAAACTTCTCTCCAGTTTCCACCAGAAGACATTTCCTTCCTCACCACAAGCCTCTGGAAGCCACTTAATATCCCTTCACAGGTTCCTCAAAGATAGAGTTTCCAAACTGGGCAATGTAGTGTAAACTTTACCTCTCTGAAATGAATTCACCCGTCAGAGAGTAGTTTCCTGGAACATTTCTTTTTGTGTTTTATTTCAGAATAGTTCACTTTTTGAAATAGTCTTCAAAATGCCATAAAATAACACTTCTTCAGTTTTACAGCAGCAGTGTTCAAACACTGCTTTATGAGAAAAGAGTTGTAACTCCCTGAGAGAATGCACACATCACAAAGCAGTTTCTCAGAAAACTTTTCTCCAGTTTTTATCTGAAGATATTTCCTAGTTTCCCACAGGCCTGAATGTGTACACAAATGTAGTTTGTGAATTCGTCCATGACACAATTTAAAAACTGCATAATAGAAAGTTTAATCTATTTGAGATGAATAGGCATATCTATCACAAAGCAGTTTCACAGAAAGCTTCTTTCCAGTTTTTATCTAAGGATATATCCTTTTTCACTATAGCCGTCCATATACTCCCAGATGTCCCCTGGTAGCTTTTTCTCCAAACAGGATTCCCCAATCCTCTATGAGAAGAAAAGTGTAATGCTGTGAGTGGAATGCACATGTCACAGAGTAGCCTCTTGGAAATCTGCTCTCACGTTTCTATCTGAAGATGTTTCTGTTTTCACCGTAAGCCTCAAAGTTCTCTCAAGTATCACATAGCTGACTAACTTAAAACCGTGTTAGAATACTGCTCAATGAAAACAGAAACTTAGCTGGGCACGGTGGCTCACGCCTGTAATCCCAGCACTTTGGGAGGCTGAGAAGGGCAGATCACAAGGTCAGGAGATCGAGACCATCCTGGCTGACATGATAAAACCCCGTCTCTACTAAAAATACAAAAATATTAGCCAGGCACGGTGGCGGGTGCCTGTGGTCCCAGCTACTCTGGAGGCTGAGGTAGGAGAATGGCATGGGCCTGGGAGGTGGAGCTTACAGTGAGCTGA
>NW_012116777.1:773984-776846 GCF_000951035.1 Colobus angolensis palliatus | reverse complement strand
AAAAAAAAAAATAAAAAAGAAAACAGAAACTTAACTCTGAGAGTGGAATTGACATGACCTAGAACACTTCCACAGAAAGTTTCCTTCTTTTTTTATCAGAGGGTGTTACTTTTTCAGAATATCTTAAGTGCGTTCTGAAATGTCTTTCTCAGGTTCCACAGAAACAGTGATTTCAAATTACTGAATTCAAAGGATGATTTAACTCTGTGAGATGAATACACACAGCACAAAGCAGTTGCTCCAAAGACTTATCACCGGTTTTCATTGTAGGATATTTCCTTTCTCACTACAAGCCTCTGGGTGCCACTTAATATCCCTTCACAGATTCCTCAAAGGCAGAGTTTCCAAACTGGGCAATGTAGTGCAAGCTTTAACACTCTGAAATGAATGCACATGTCAGATATCAGTTTCTTGGAATGCTTCTTTCTGGATTTTCTTTCAAGATATTTCACTTTTCCCAGTAGTCTTCAATGCACTAGAAAATATCACATTTTCAGTTTTACAGGAACAGTGTTCAAACACTGCCTTAAGAGAAAAGAGGTATAACTCCCTGAGTGGAATGCAAACATCACAAAGCAGTTTCTCTGAAAGCTTCTCTCCAGGCTTTATCTGAAGATATCTCCTATTTAACCACAGGCCTGAATGTGCTCCCATATGTCCCTACACGAATCCATCTGTGACGCAGTTTCAAAACTGCATAACACAAAGAAAGCTTTATCTATGTTAGGTGAATAGACATATCCATCACAAAGCAGGTTCACAGAAATCTTCTCTCCAGTTTGTGTCTGAGGATATTTCCTTTTTCACCATAGCAGTATATATACTCCCAAAAGTCCCCTGGTAACTTTTTATCTAAATGGGATTCCCTAATATTCTCTGTGAAGAAAAGTATATCTATGTGAATGGAATGCACACGTCAGAAAACAGCTCCTCAGAAATCTTTCCAGTTTCTATCTGAAGACTTTTTTTTCACAGTAAGCCTTGAAGCGCTCCTGAATATCACTTCCCAGACTAAACAAAAACAGTGTTAGAATATTTCTCAATGAAAACAGAAGCTTAACTGTGTGTGTGGAATTCAGGTGACTTAGAGCAGTTTCACAGAAAGTTTCCTTCCGGTTGATCAGATGTTATTTCTTTTCTGCACATTCTAAAGGGCTTTTCCAAATGTCCTTCCTCAGGTCCCTCAGAAACAGTAATTTCAAACTACTCAATCCAAAGAATGGTTTAGGTCTATGACATGAATACACACATCACAAAGCAGTTACTCTGAAAGTTTCTCTCCAGTATTCATCGGAAGTCGTTTCCTTTCTCACCTCAAGCCTCCAGGCGTCACTTAATATCCCTTCACAGATTCCTCAAAGACTGAGTTTCCAAACTGAGCAACGTAGTGTAAGATTTAACTCCCTGAAATGAATGCACACGTTAGAGAGCAGTTTCTTCTAACGTTTCTTTCTGGGTTATATTTCACTTTTTGCCATAGTCTTCAATGAGCTGCAAAATGTCACTTTTTCAATTTTCATTAACAGTGTTCATACATTTCCTTAGGAGAAAAGAAGTATAACTCTCTGAGTGAAATGCACACATTACAAAGCAGTTTCTCAGAAAGCTTCTCTCCAGTTTCTATCTGAAGATAGTTTCGTTTCCTCAGTAAGCTTCAAAGTGCTCCCAAGTTTCACGTCACAGACTAAGCAAAAACAGTGTTAAAATACTGTTCAGTGGAAACAGAAGCTTAACTGTGACAGTGGACTCCACGTGATCTAAAGCAGTTTCTTACAAAGTTTCTTTGTGGTTTTCATCAGTGGGTAATTCTTTTTCAGCATATTCTTCAGAGCATTCCCAAATGTCCTTTCTCAGGTTCCACAGAAAAAGTGATTTCAAAATGCTCAATCCAAAGAATGATTGAACTCTATGAGGTGAATGCCCACATCGCAAAGCAGTTGTTCCAAAAGGTTTTGTCCAATTTTCATCAGAAGATGTTTCCATTCTCACCAGAAGCCTCCGGGTGCCATTCAATATCCATTCACAGATTCCTCAAAGACAGAGTTTCCAAGCTGGCCAACGTAGTGCAAGCTCTAACTATCTGAAATGAATGCACACATCAGAGAGAAGTTTTTTGAGCGCTTCTTTCTGGGTTTTATTTCAGGATAATCACTTTTCACCATAGACTTCAATGCGTTGTAAAATATCACTTTTTAAGTTTTACAGGAGCAGTGTTCAAACTCTGCCTTATGTGAAAAGAGGTATAACTTCCTGAATGGAATTCACATATCACAAAGCAGTTTCTCAGAAAACTTCTCTGCAATTTTTATCTGAAGATAGCTCCTATTTCCACACAGGCCTGAATATTCTCCCAAAAGTCCTTTCGCAAATCCATCCATGACGCAATTTCAAAACAGCATAATAGAAAGAAGGTTTTATCTTTTTGAATTGAACAGACATGTATATCACAAAGCAGTTTCACAGAAAGCTTCTTTCTACTTTTTGTCTGAGGATATTTCCTTTTTCAGCATAGCCATCCTTATACTCTCGAGTGTCTCCTGGTAACTTTTTCTCTAAGTGGGATTTCCCAGTCCTTATGGGAAGAAAATTATAACTCTGTGAGTGGAGTGCACACGTCACAAAGCAGCTCCTCGATAATCTCCTGTCAGTATCCATTTGAAGATATTTCTATTTTCGCCATGAGCCTCATAGTGCTCCTGGGTATCCCAAAGCTGACTAAACTAAAACAGTGTGAGAATATCAATCAATGAAAACAGAAGCTTAATTGTGCAAGTGGACTTCATGTGACCTAGAGCAGTTTCACAGAAACTTTGCTTCTGGTTTTTATCGGTGGGTATTTCTTTTTCAGCATATTCTTAAGAG
>NW_012116777.1:767427-772471 GCF_000951035.1 Colobus angolensis palliatus | reverse complement strand
GTCTCTGTAGACTCCACCTCTGGGGACAGGGCTCAGCTAAAAAAATAACAGGGGAAGCAGAAGAGACCTGTGCAGGCACGAACGACTCTGTCTGACAACTTTGAAGAGAGCAGTGGATCTCCCAACACGGAGGTTGAGATCTGAGAAGGGACAGACTGCCTGCTCAAGTGGGTCAGAGAGCAGTTTCTTGGAACGCTTCTTTCTGGGTTTTATTTCAGGATATTTCACTTTTTATAGTTTTCAATGCGCTGGAAAATATCACTTTTTCAGTTTTACAGGAATAGTGGTGAAGCCCTGCCTTATGAAAAAAGTGTTACAAATCCCTTAGTGGAATGCACACACTAGAAAACTGTTTCCCAGAAAGTTTCTCTCCAGTTGTTATCTGAGGTTATATCCTATTTCCAAAGAGGCCTGAATGTGTTCCCGAATGTCCCTTCATGGAATCTGTCCATGACTCAGTTTCAAAACTGCGTAATAGAAAGTTTTATCTATGAGAGATGAATAGATATATCTATCACAAAGCTGTTTCACAAAAAGCTTGTTTCCAATTTTTGTCTGAGGATATTTCCTTTATCACGATAGCCATTCATATACTCCTGAATGTCCCCAGGGATGTTTTTCTCCAAACAGGATTTGCCAATCCTCTATGCAAAGAAACGTATAACTCCATGAGTGGAATGCACATGTCACAAAGCAGCTCCTTGGAAATCTACTCCACTGTATCTATCTGAAGATATTTCCGTATTCACCATAAGCCTCAAAGCGCTCCTGAGCATCCCTTAGCTGACTAACCTTAAACAGTGGTAAAATACTGCTCAATGGAAACAGAAGCTTAATTCTGTGAGGTGAATTCCCGTGACCTAGAACAGTTTTCCAGAAAGTTTCCTTCTGGTTTTTATCGGAGGGTATTTCTTTTTCAGCATATTCTTAAGAGCATTCCCAAATATTCTTTCTCAGGTTCCTCAGATAGAGTGATTTTAAACTGCTCAATCCAAAGTATGATTTAACTCTATGGGTTGAATACACACATCAGAAAACTGTTGCTCCGAAAGCTTCTCTACAGTTTTCATCGGAAAACGTTGTCTTTCTCACCAAAGGCCTCTGGGCGCCACTTACTATCCTTTCAGTGATTCCCCAAAGACAGAGTTTACAAACTGGGTAACGTAGTGTAATCCTTAAGTCTCTGAAATGAATGCCCAGGTCAGAGACTAGTTTCGTGGAATGCTTCTTTGTGGGTGTTATTTCAGGATATTTAACGTTTCACCATAGTCTTCAATGGGCTGCAAAATATCACTTTTTCAGTTTTACAGGAACAGGGTTCAAATTCCGACTTATTAGAAAAGAAGTAAAACTCCCTGAGTGAAATTCTCAAATCAAAATGCAGTTTCTCGGAAAGCTTCTCTCCAGTTTTTATCTGAAGGTATTTCCTTTTTCTGCAGAGGCCTGAATGTGCTCCCAAATGTCCCTTCGAGAATCCTTCCTTGACGCAGTTTCAAAACTGCATAATAGAAACAAAGTTTTGTCAATTTGAGATGAATAGACATATCTATCTCAAAGCATTTTCACAGAAACTTTGTTTCCAGTTTTTGTCTGAGGATATTTCCTTTTTCTCCATAGCCATCCATATAATCCTGAATGTTCCCAGGTAGCGTTTCTCCAAATGGGATTCTTGATTCTCTATGTAAAGAAAAGTATAACTCTGCGGGTGAAATGTACACGTCACAAAGCAACTCCTCAGAAATCTTATCTCCAGTATCTATCTGAAGATATTTCCACTTTCACCATAAGCCTCAAAGTGCTCCCAAGTATACCTTAGCTGACTAACCTAAAACAGTGTTAAAATACTGCTCAAAGGAAAGAGAAGCTTAACTCTGAGATGTGAATTCAGGTGACCTAGAACAGTTTCACAGAAAGTTTCCTTCTGGTTTTTATCAGAGGGTATTTCTTTTTTGGCATATTCTTGAGAGCTTTCCCAAATGTCCTTTTTCATGTTCCACGGAAACAGTGATTTCAAACTGCCCAATTCAAAGAATGATTTAACTCTATGGGATGAATACACACATCACAAAGCAGTTGCTCCAAAAGCTTCTCTCCAGTTTTCATGAGAAGACGTATTCTTTCTCACCACAAGCCTCCTGGCGCCACTTAATATCCCTTCACAAATTCCTCAAAGACAGTTTCCAAACTGGGTAACGTAGTGTCAACCTTAACTCTCTGATATGAATGCACACGTCAGAGAGCAGTTTCTTGGAACGCTTCTTTCTGGGTTTAATTTCATGATATTTCACCTTTCACATAGTCTTCAATGCACTGCAAAATATCACTTTTACAGTTTTACAGGAACAGTATTCAAAAACTGACTTATGAGAAAAGAGGTATAACTGCCTGAGTGAAATGCACATGTCACAAAGCCGCTCCTCGGAAATCTTCTCTCTGCTGTCTAACTGATGATATTTCAGTTTTCACCATAAGACTCAATGGACTCCCGAGTGTCCCTTAGCAGACTAACCTAAAACAGTGTTAGAATACTGCTCAATGTAAACAGAGGCTTAACTGTGTGCGTGGATCACATGACCTATAGCAGTTCCACAGAAAGTCTCCTTCAGGTTTTTATTGAAGGGTATTTCTTTTTCAGCATATCCTTAAAAGCGTTCCAAAATGTCCTTTCTCACGTTCCAGAGAAACAGTGATTTAAACTGCTCAATCCAAAGAATGATTTCACTCTATGAGATGAATACACACATCACAAAGCCGTTGTTCTGAATAGTTCTCTCCATTTTTCATTGGAAGACGTTTCCTTTCTCACCACAAGCCATCGGATGCCACTTAATTTCCCTTCACAAATTCCTCCAAGACAGAGTTTCAAAACCGAGCAAAGCAGAGTAAGCTTTAACTCTCTGAAGTGAATGCACACGTCAGAAAGCCGTTTCTTGCATCGCTTCTTTCTGGGTTTTATTTCCGATTATTGCACTTTTCACTGTTGTCTTCAATGCACTGCAAAATATCACTTTTTCAGTTGTACAAGAACAGTGTTCAAACACTGCCTTATGAGAAAGGAGATATAACTCCCTGAGTGGAATGCACGCATCACAAATCAATTTTGCAGAAAGCTTTTCTCCAATTTTTATCTGAAGATATCTCCTTTTTGATCATAGGCCTGAATGTTCTCCTAAATGTCCCTTCACGAATCCGTCCATGACGCAGTTTTAAAACTGCATAATAGAAAGACAGTTTTATCTATGTGAGATGAATAGACGTATCTAATCCAAAGAAGTTTCACAGATATCTTCTTTACAGTATTTGTCTGAGGATATTTTCTTTTTCACCAAAGCCATCCATGTACTCCCGAATGTCCCCTGGTAGCGTTTGCTTCAAATGGAATACCCCAATCCCCTATGAGAAGAAAAGTGTAACTCTGTGAGTGGAATTCACTCCTCACAAAGCAGCTCCTTGGAAATATTCTCTCCAGTATCTATCCGAAGATACTTTCGTTTTCACCATAAGTCTCCAAGCGCTCCCGAGTATCCCTTAGCTGACTAACCTAAAACAGAGTTAGAATACTGCTGAATGAAAACAGGAGCTTAACTGTGCGAGTGGAATTCAGGTGACATAGAGCAGTTTCACAGCAGACTCCTTCCAGTTTTCATCGGAGGGTATTTCTTTTTCAACATATTATTAAAAGTGTTCCCTAATGTCCTTTCTCAGGTTCCAAAGAGACAGTGATTTTAAGCTGCGCAATCCAAAGAATGAGTTAACTCTATGAGATGAATACACGTATCAGAAAGAGTTGCTCCAAAAACTTCTCTCCAGTTTTCATCGGAAGACGTTTACTTCCTCAACACAAGCCTTCGGACGCCACTTAATATCCCTACACTGATTTCTCAAAGACAAAGTTTCCAAACTGGGCAATGTAGTGTAAGCTTTAACACTCTGAAGTGAAGACACACGTCAGAGAGCCGTTTTTTGGAACACTTATTTCTTGGTTGTATTTTCGGATGTTTCACTTTTTGCCGTAGTCTTCAATGCACTGCAAAATACCACTCTTTCAATTTTACAAGAACAGTGTTCCAACACTGCCATATGAGAAAAAGGGTATAACTTCCTGAGTGGAATGCACACATCACAAAGCAGTTTCTCAGAAAGCTTGTCTCTAGTTTTTATCTGAAGATATCTCCTTTTTCACTGTAATCCTGAATGTCCTCCCGAATGTCCCTTCGTGAATCCGTCCACGACGGAGTTTCAAAACTGTGTAATAGTAAGAGAGCTCTATCTATGTGAGATGAATAGACATATCTTTCCCAAAGCAGTTTCACAGAATGCCTCTTTCCAGTTTTTGTATGAGGATATTTCTATTTTCACCATAGCCACCCATATACTCCAGAATGTACCCTGTTAGCTTTTTCTCCAAATGGGATTCCCAAATCCTCTAAGAGAAGAAAAGTTTAACTCACTGTGTGGAATTCACACGTCACAAAGCAGCTCCTGGGAAATCTTCTCTCTGATATCTATCTGAAGATATTTCCGTTTTCATCATAAGCCTCAAAGCGCTTCCAAGTATCCATTAGCTAACATACCTAAAACAGTGTTAAAATACTGCTAAATGAAAAAAGAAGCTTACTTCTGTGCGTGGAATTCACGTGATCTACAGCAGTTACACAGAAAGTTTCCTTTTGGTTTTTATTGTAGGGTATTTCTTTTTCAGCATATTCTTAAAAGTGTTTCCAAATGTCCTTTCTCAGGTATCACAGAAACAGTGATTTCAAAGTGCACAATCCAAAGAATGATTTAACTGTATGAGATGAATACACAAATCACAAAGCAGTTGTTCCGAAAGCTTCTTTCCAGTTTTCAATGGAAGTCATTATCTTTTTGACCATAAGCCTCCAGGTGCCACTTAATATCCCTTCCCATATTCTTCAAAGACAGATTTTCCAAACTGGGCAACGTAGTGAAAGCTTTTACTCTTTGAAATGAATGCACATATCAGAGAGCAGTTTCTTGGAAAGCTTCTTTCTGGGTTTTATTTCTGGATATTTCACTTTTC
>NW_012116777.1:765362-767377 GCF_000951035.1 Colobus angolensis palliatus | reverse complement strand
CCATAGTCTTCAATGCACCGCAAAATGTCGTTTTTTCAATTTTACAGAAACAATGTTCAAACACTGTCTTAGGAGAAAAGAGGTATAACTCCCTGAGTGGAATGCTCACATTTGAAAGCAGTTTCTCAGAAAGCTTCTCTCCAGTTTTTATCTGAAGATATTTTCGACTTTCTCACAGGCCTGAAAGTGTTCCGGAATGTCCCTTCGAGAATCCGACCAAGAGGCAGTTTCAAATCTCCATAATAGATAGAAAATTTTATCTATGTGAGAAGAATAGACATATTTATCATAAAACAGTTTCACAGAAATTTTCTTTCCAGTTTTTGTGTGAGGATATTTCCTTTTCCAACATAGCCGTCCATAGACTCCCAAATGTTCCCCAGTTGCTTTTCATCCAAGCGGGATTCCTTAATCCTCTATGGGAAGAAAATGATAACTCTGTGATGGAATGCACACATCGCAAAGTAGCTCCTCAGAAATCTTCTCTCCAGTATCTATCTGATGATACTTCCGTTTTCACCATAAGCCTCAAAGCGCTCCAGAGTACCCCTTAGCTCAGTAACATAAAACAGTGTGAGAATACTGCTCAATGAAAACAGAAGCTTACCTGTGCGAGTGGAATTAAGTGACTTAGAGAAGTTTCACAGAGAGTTTCCTTCTGGTTTTCATCAGAGGGTATATCCCTTTCAACATATTATTAAGAGCAGTCCCAAGTGTCCTTTCTCAGGTTCCACAGAAACAGTGACTTCAAACTGCTCAAACCAAAGAATGATTTAACTCTATGAGATGAATACACACATCACAAAACGGTTGCTCCGGAAGATTTTCTCCAGTTTTCATCGGAAGATGTTTCCTTTCAAACCAGAAGCCTCCGGACGTTCTCATATTCCCCAAAGACCGCATTTCCAAAGTGGGCCACGTAATGTAAGCTTGAACTATGTGAAATGAATGCACATTTCAGAAGGCAGTTTCTTGGAAAGCTTCTTTATGGGTTTTATTTCCGGATATTTCACTTTTGGCCGTAGTCTTTAAAGTGCTGAAAATATCACTTTTTCAGTTTTCAGGAACAGTGTTCAAACACTACCTTCTGAGAAAAGAAGTGTAACTCCCTCAGTGGAATGCACATATCACAAATCAGTTTCTCAGAAAGCTTCTCTCCAGTTTTCATCTGAAGATATCCCTATTTCCCCACAGACCTGAAAGTCCTCCTGAATGTCCCTTTGCGAATCTGTCCATGACGTCATTTCAAAGCTGAATAATAGAAACAAAATTTTATGTATGTGTGATGAATAGACATATCTACCACAAAGAAGTTTCACAGCAAGCTTCTTTCCAGTTTTTTTCTGACGATATTTCTTTTTTGATGATAGTAATCCATATACACCGGAATGTCCCCTAGTAGCTTTTTCTCCAAACAGGATTCCTCAATCCTCTATGAGAAGAAAAGTGTTACTCTGTGAGTGGAATGCACAGGTCACCAAGCAGCTCCTTGGAAATTTTCTCTCCAGTATCTACCTGAAGATATTTCCGTATTCACCTTAAGCCTCAAAGGGCTCTGGAGTATCCCATAGCTGAGTAACCTAAAACAGTATTAGAATACTGCTCAATGAATACAGAAGCTTAACTGTGTGAGTTGAATTCACGTGACCTAGAGCAGTTTCACTGAAAGTTTCCTTCTTGTTTTTGTCAGAGGGTATTTCTTTCTTAGCATGTTCTTAGAAGCAGCTCACATGTCCTTTCTCAGATGCCAGAGAGGCAGTGATTTCAAACTGCTCAATCCAAAGAACGATTTAACTCTATGAGAAGAATACACACATCAAAAAGCAGTTGCTCCAAAAGCTTCTCTCCAGTTTTCATAGTTTTCATTGGAAGACGTTTCCCTTCTCACCACAAGCCTCCGGGCGCCACTTAATATCCCATCACAGAGGGGGCGGAGCAAGATGGCCGAATAGGAACAGCTCCAGTCTCCAACTCCCAGCGCGAAGGACACAGAAGACCGGTGATTTCTGCATTTT
>NW_012116777.1:741097-759577 GCF_000951035.1 Colobus angolensis palliatus | reverse complement strand
GGGGAGTTATACCTGATATAAATGATGAATTGATGGGTGCTGACGAGTTGATGGGTGCAGCACACCAACATGACACAAGTATACATATGCAACAAACCTGCACGTTATGCACATGTACCCTAGAACTTAAAGTATAATTAAAAAAATTAAAAGAAAAAAAATCTTAAGTTCATAGGAAAAGTAAAATGTAACTTTGAATTCAATAAATTCAATCATAATTTCAAAAAAAAAATATCCCATCACAGATTCCTCAAAGACAGAGTTTCTAAACTGGCCAATGTATTACAATGTATTACAAGCTTTAACTCTCTGAAATGAAAGCATATGCCAGAGAGCAGTTTCTTGGAATGCTTCTTTCTGGGTTTTATTTCAGGATATTTCACTTTTCACCATAGTCTTCAATGTGCTGCAAAATATCACTTTTACAGTTTTACAGGAACAGTTTTCAAACACTGCCTTTTGAAGAAAGAGGTATAACTCCCTTAGTGGAATGCACACATCACAAAGCAGTTTCTCAGAATTTTTCCCTCCAGTTTTCATCTGAAGATATTTCCTACATCTGCACAGACCTGAATGTGCTCCTGAATGTCTCTTTGCGAATCCATCCACGATGCAGTTTCAAGCTGCGTATCATAAGGAAAGATTTATCTATATGAGATGAATAGACATATCTATCACAGAGCAGTTTCACAGAAAGCTTCTTTCCAGTATTTGTCTGAGGATATTTCCTTTTCCACCATAGCCATCTATATACTCCTGAATGTCCCCGGCAGCTTTTCCTCCAAGCGGGATTCCCCAATTCTCTATAAGAAGAAAAGCATAACTCTGTGAGAGGAAAGCACATATTACAAATCACCTCCTGGGAAATTCTCTCTTTGGTATCTATCTGAAGATACTTCTATTTTCACGTAAGCCTCAAAGCCCTTCCATGTTTCCCTTAGTTGACTAACCTAAAACAGTGTTAGAATACTGCTCAGGGAAATGGGAAGCTTACCTGTGAACATGGAATTCACGTGACTTAGAGCAGTTTCACAGAAAGTTTTCTTCTGGTTTTTATCAGAGGGTATTTCTTTTTCAGTGCATTCTTAAGAACGTTCTCAAATGTCCTTTCTCAGATTCCACAGAAACAGTGATTTCAAACTACTCAATTAAAATAATGATTTTACTGTATAAGATGAATACACAAACCACAAAGCAGTTGCTCCGAAAGTTTCTCTCCAGTTTTCATCTGGAGTCCTTTTCTTTCTTCCCCAAATTCTCCAGGCACGACTTTATATCCCTTCCCAGATTCCTAAAAGACAGTTTCCAAACTGGGCAACGTAGTGTAAGCTGTAATTCTCTGAAATGAATGCACACGTCAGAGAGCACTTTCTTGCAAAGCTTCTTTCTGGGTCTTATTTCAGGATATTTCACTTTTCACTGTAGTCTTCAATGCACAGTAAAATATCACTTTTTCAGTTTTACAGGAACAATGTTCAAACACTTTCTTAGGAGAAAAGAGGTATAACTCCCTGAGTGGAATACACATATCACAAAGCAGTTTCTCAGAAAGCTCTCTTCAGTTTTCTTCTGAAGATATTTTCGACTTTCCCATAGGTCTGAATGTGCTCCCGAATGTCCCTTCGCGAATCCGACCATGACGCAATTTCAAAACTGCATAATAGATAGAAAGTTTTGTCTATGTGATGTGAATACACATATTTATCACAAATCAGTTTCACAGGAAGCTTCTTTATATTGTTTGTCTGAGGATATTTCCTTTTCCACCTAGCCTTCCATATACTCCCGAATGTCCCCTGGTTGCTTTTTATCCTAGGGGTATTTTCCAAACCTCTATGAGAAGAAAAGTATAACTCTGTAAGTGGAGTGCACACATCACAGAGCAGCTCTTCGGAAATCTTCTCTCTGGTATTTATCTGAAGATATTGCCGATTTCACCATATGTTTCAAAGTGCTCCCGAGTATCCCTTAGCTGACTAACCTAAAACAGTGTTAGAATACTGCTCAATGAAAACAGAAGCTTATCTGTGGGAGTGGAATTCACGCGACCTAGAGCAGTTTCACAGAAAATTTCCTTCTGGTTTTTTCAGAAGGTATTTCTATTTCAGCATATTCTAAAGAGGGGCCCCAAATGTCCTTTCTCAGGTTCCACAGAAACAGTGATTTCAAACTACTTAATCCAAAAATGATTTAGCTCTCTGAGATGAAAGCACACACCACAAAGCAGTTGCTCCAAAAGCTTCTCTCTAGTTTTCATCGGAAGACGTTTCCTTGCTCACCACAAGCCTTTGGGCGGCACTTAATATACCTTCACTGATTCCTCAAAGGGAGAATTTCCAAACTAGGCAACGTAGTGTAAGCTTTAATTCTCTGAAATGAATGCATACGACAGAGAGCAGTTTCTTGGAGCGCTTCTTACCAGGTTTTATTTCAGGATATATCACTTTGTGCCATAGTCTTCAATGCACCGCAGAATATCACTGTTTCAGTTTTACAGGAACAGTGTTCAAACACTGCTTCATGAGAGAAGAAGTATAACTCTCTGACTCGATTGCACACATCACAAAGCAGTTTCTGAAAAAGCTTCTCTTCAGTTTTTATCTGAAGATATTTCCTATTTCCCCAAAGGCATGAATATGCTCCCAAATGTCCCTTCACGAATCCGTCCATGATGCAGTTTAAAAACTGTGCAACAGAAAGAAAGCTTTATTTGTGTGAGATGAATAGATATATCTATCACAAAGCAGTTTTTTCAGAAAATTTCTCTTCAGTTTTTTTCTGAGGATATTTCCTTTATCACCATAGCCCTCCATATAGTCCTGAATGTCCACTGGTAGTGTTTTCTCCAAGCGGGATTCCCCAATCCTCTTTGAGAAGAGAAGTATATCTCTGTCAGTGGAATGCAAATGTCACATAGCAGCTCCTTGAAAATCTTCTTTGTAGTATCTATCTGAAGATATTTCCGTTTTTACCATAAGCCTCAAAGTGCTCATGAGTATCACTTCGCAGGCGAAACAAAAACAGTGTTAAAATACTGCTCAATGAAAAGAGTAGCTTAACTCTATGAGTGGACTTCACGTGACCCAGAGCAGTTTCACAGAAAGTTTCCTTCAGGTTCTTATTGGTGGGTATTTCTTTTTCAGTGTATTCTTAAGAGTGTTCCCTAATGTCTTTTATCAGGTTCCACAGAAACAGTGACTTTGAACTGCTCAATCCAAAGAATGATTCAAAATCCATGAGATGAATACACTCATTACAAAGCAGTTACTCCAAAAGCTTCTCTCCACTTTTCATCGGAAGACAATTTCTTTCTCAACACAAGCCTCTGGGTGCCACTTAGTATCCCTTCACAGATTCCTCAAAGACAGAGTTTCCAAACTGGGCAATGGAGTGTCAGCTTTAACTCTCTGAAATGAATGCACACGTTAGAGAGCCATTTCTTCGAACACTTCTTTCTGGGTATTATTTCCATATTTCCCTTTTCACCATAGTCTTCAATGCGCTGACAAATATCACTTTTTCAGTTTTACAGGAACAATGTTCAAACACTGCCTTATGAGAAAACAGGTATAATTTCCTGAGTGGAATGCATGCTTCACAAAGCAGTTTCTCAGAAAGCTTCTCTCCAGTTTTTTTCTGAAGATATTTACCAGTTCCCCAAAGGCCTCAATGTGATCCCAAATATCCCTTCATTAATCCGTTCATGACGCAATTTCAAAACTACATAGCAGAAACTAATTTATCTATGGGATATGAGTAGACATGTTTATCACAAAGCATTTTCACAGAAAGTTTCTTTCCAGTTTTTGTCTGAGGATATTTCCTGTTTCACCATAACCGTCCATATACTCTTTATTGTCCCTGGTAGCGTTTTCTCCAAAAGGGATTCCTCAATTCTCTATGAGAAGAAAAGAATAACTCTGCAAATGGAATGCACATGTTTTTATCTGAATATATCTCCTATTTCCCCACAGGCCTGAATATGCTCCCAAATGTCCCTTCGCAGGTCCATCCATGACGCAAATTCAAAACTGTGTAATAGAATGAAAGTTTTATCTATGTGAGTGGAATAGCCATATCTATCACAGAGCAGTTTCACAGAAAGCTTCCTTTCAGTTTTTGTCTGAGGGTATTTCCTTTTCACCATTGCCATCCATATATTCCAGAATGTCCCCTGCTAGCGTTTTCTCCAAGTGGGATTCCCAAATCCCCTATGAGGAGAAGTGTATAACTCTGTGAGTAGAATGCACATGTCACAAAGCAGCTCCTCAATAATCTTCTCTCCAGTTTCTATCTGAAGATGTTTTCATTTTCACCGTAAATCTCAAACCGCTCCTGAGTATCACATCGCAGACTAAACAAAAACAGTGTTAGAATACTGCTCAATGAAAACAGAAGCTTAACTGTGCAAGTGAACTTTAAGTGACCTAGAGCAGTTTAACGGAAAGTTTCCTTCTGTTTTTTAATGGAGGGTATTTCTTTTTCAGCATATTTTTAGGAGCGTTCCCAAATGACCCTTGTCAGGTTCCACATAAACAGTGATTTCAAACCGCTCAATCCAGGGAATGATTTACGTCTGTGAGATGAAAACGCACATCACAAAGCAGTTGCTCCGAAAGCTTCTCTCCAGTTTTTATCTAAGGATATCTCCTATTTCCCCACAGCCCTGAATGTGCTCCCGAATGTCCTTTCATGATTCCATCCTTGACGCAGTTTCAAAACTGTGTAATGGAATGAAAGTTTAGTCTATGTGACATGAATAGACATATCTATCTCAAAGCAGTTTCACCGAAAGCTTCTTTCCCGTTATTTTCAGAGTATGTTTTCTTTTTCACTATAGCCATCCATATACGCCCGAATGTCCCATGGTAGCTTTTTCTCCAAACCAGATTCCCCAATTCTGTATAAGAAGAAAAGTATAACTCTGTGAGTGGAATGCACATGTCACAAAGCAGATCCTCGGAAATCTTCCCTCCAGTATCTCTCTGAAGATATTTCCATTTTCACCCCAAGCCTCACAGCATTCCCGATTATCCATGAGATGAGTAATCTAAACCAGTGTTAGAATACTGCTCAATGAAAACAGAAGTTTAACTGTATGAATGGAATTCACCTGACCTAGAGCAGTTTCACAGAAAGTTTCCTTCTGGTTTTTATCAGAGGGTATTTCCTTTTCAGCATATTCTTAAGTGCGGTACAAAATGCACTTTCTCATGTTCCACAGAAACAATGATTTCAAACTGCTCAATCCAAAAAATGGTTTAACTCTATGAGATGAATACACACATCACAAGGCAGTTGCTCCAAAAGCTTCTCTCCAGTTTTCATCAGAAGACATTTTCTTTCTCAACCCAAGCCTCCTGATGACACATAATATCATTCACAGATTCCTCAAAGACAGAGTTTCCAAACTGGAAAATGTAGTGTAAGCTTTAACTATCTGAAATAAATGCGTAAGTCAGCAAACTGTTTCTTGGAACGCTTCTTTCTGGGTTTTATTTCAGGATATTTCACTTTTCACCATAGTCTTCAATGCGCTGCAAAATATCACTTTTTCAGTTTTACAGGAACTGTGTTCAAACACTACCTTATGAGAAAAGAAGTATTACTCCCTGAGTGGAATGCACACATCCCAAAGCAGTTTTTCAGAAAGCTTCTCTCCACTTTTTATCTGAAGTTATCTCCTTTTTCACAGTAGGCCTGAATGTGCTCCCGAATGTCCCTTCGCGAATCCGTCCATGACGCAGTTTCAAAGCTGTGTAATGGAAAGGAAGTTTTATCTATGTGCGATGAAAAGACGTGTCTATCACAACATAGTTTCACAGGAAGCTTCTTTCCAGTTTTTGTCTGAGAATATTTTATTTTTCACCATAGCCGTCCATACTCCAGAATGTCTCCTGGTAGCTTTTTCTCCAAACGGGATTCCCCAATCTCCTGTGAGAAGAAAACTATAACTTTGTGAGTTGAATACATACATCACAAAGCAGCTCCTCAGAAATCTCCTATACAGTATCTATCTGAAGATATTTCAGTTTTCACCGTAAACTTCAAAGTGCTCCCGAATATCCCTTAGCTGACTAACCTAAAACAGTGTTAGAATGCTGCTCAATGAAAAGAGAAGCTTAACAGTGTGAGTGGAATTCCCGTGACATAAAGCAGTTTCAGACAAAGTTTCCTTCTGATTTTTAATGGAGGGTATTTCTTTTTCAGCATATTTTAAAGAGCGTTCCCAAATGTCCTTTCACAGGTTCCACAGAAACAGTGATTTCAAACTGCTCAATCCAGGGAATGATTTAACTCTATGAGATGAATACACACATAACAAAGCAGTTGGTCCAAAAGTTTCTCTCCCGTTTTCATCGGAAGATGTTTCCTTTCTCACCACTGGCCTCTGGGCACCACTTAATATCCCTTCACAGATTCCTCAAAGACAGGGTTTCCAAACTGGGAAACAAAGTGTAAGCTTTAACTCTCTGAAATGAATGCACACTTCAGAGAGCAGTTTCTAGGACCGCTTCTTTCTTGGTTTTATTTCAGCATATTTCACTTTTCGCCATACTCTCAATGCACTGCAAAATGTCACTTTTTCAGTTTTACAGGAACAGTGTTCAAACACTGCCTTATGAGAAAAGAGAAATAACTCCCTGAGTGGAATGCACGCATCACTAAACAGTTTCTCAGAAATCTTCTCTCCAGTTTTTATCAGAAGATATATCCTATTTTTCCACCGCCCTGAATGTGCTCCTGAATGTCCCTTTTCACATCTGTACAAGATTCAGTTTCAAAACTGCGTAATAGGAAGAAAGTTTTTTATATGTGAGAGGAATAGTCATATCTATCACAAAGCAGTTTCATGGAAAGCTTCTTTCCAGTTTTTGTCTGAGGATATTTCCTTTTTCACCATAGCCGTCGATATACTCCTGAATCTTCCTTCATAGCTTTTTCTCCAAGCAGGATGCCCCAATCCTGTACGAGAAGAAAAGTAAAACTCTGTTGGTGGAATGCACACATCACAATGCAACTCCTCGGGAATCTCTACAGTATCTATCTGAAGATATTTCTTTTTTCACCATAAGCCTCAAAGAGATCCCAAGTATCCCTTAGCTAACCAACCTAAAAAAGTGTTAGAATACTGTTCACTGAAAACAGAAGCTTAACTGTGCGAGTTGAATTCATGTGACCTAGAGCAGTTTCATAGAAAGTTGTCTTCCAATTTTTATTGGAGGGCATTTCTTTTCAGCATATTCTTTAAAGTGTTCCCATATATCCTTTCTCAGATTCCACAAAAACACTGATTTCAAACTGCTCAATCCAAAGAATGATTTAACTGTATGAGGTGAATACACACACCATAAAACAGTTGCTCTGAAAGCTTCTCTCTAGTTTTCATTGGAAGACGTTTTCTTTCTCACCACAAGCCTCTGGGCACCACTTAAAACCCCTCAGAGTATTCTCAAACACAGAGCTTCCAAACTGGGCAACGTAGCGTAAGCTTTAAATCTCTGACATGAATGCACAAGTAAGAGAGCAGTTTCTTGGAAAACTTCTTTCTCGGTTTTATTTCAGGATATTTGACGTTTCACCAGAGTCTTACAAAGTGCTGCAAAATATCACTTTTTCAGTTTTACAGAAACAATGTTCAAACACTGTCTTATTAGAAAAGATGTATAACTGCTTGAATGGAATGCACACATCACAAAGCAGTTTCTCAGAAAGCTTCTCTCCAGTTTTTATCTAAAGTTATTCCCTATTACCCAATAGGCCTGAATGTGCTCCCAAAAGACCATTCACAAATCCGTCCATGACACAGCTTCAAAACCGTGTAATAGAAAGAAAGTTTTATCTGCATTCCTGGAATAAACATACCTATCACAAAGCCGTTTCACAGAAAGCTTCTTTCTCGTTTATGTTTGAAGATATTTCCTATTTCACCATAGGCATCCATATACTCTCGAATGTCCCCTGGTAGGGTTTTCTTCAAGCGGGATTCCCTGATCCTCTCTGAGAAGAAAAGTATAACTCTGTGAGTGGAATGCACACATCACAAAGCAGCTCCTCGAAAATATTCTCTCCAATATCTGAAGATATTTCCATTTTCACCGTAAGCCTCAAAGCACTCCCGAGTATCCCTTTGCTGACTAACGTAAAAGAGTGTTAGAATATTGCTCAACGTAAACAGGAGCTTAACTGCAAGTGCACTTCAGGAGATCTAGAGCAGCTTTACAGAATGTTTCCTTCTGGTTTTTAATGGAGGGTATTTCTTTTTCAGCATATTCTGAAAAGTGGTTTCAAATGTCCTTTCTCAGGTTCCACAGAAACAGTGATTTCAAACTGCCCAATCCAAAGAATGCTTTAACTATATGAGATGAATACACGCATCACAAAGCAGTTGCTCTGAAAGCTTCTCTAAAGTTTTCATTGGAAGTCGTTTCCTGTCTCACCACAAGCTTCCAGGTGCCAGTTAGTGTCCCTTCACAGATTCCTCAAAGACAGAGTTTTCAAACTGGGTAACGTAGTGTAAGCTTTAACTATCTGAAAGTATAACTCCCTGAGTGGAATACTCACATCACAAAGCAATTTCTCAGAAAGCTTCTGTCCAGTTTTTATTTGAAGATATTTCCAATTTCCCCACAGGCCTGAATGTGCTCCTGAATGTCCCTTCACAAATCAGTCCATGACACAGTTTCAAAATTGTGTAATAGAAAGAAAGTTTTATGTATGTTAGATGAATATACATGTCTGACAAAAAGCAGTTTCACAGAAAACTTCTTTCCAGTTTTTTTTTGTGGATATTTGCTTTTCCACCATAGCCATCCATATACTCTCGAATGTCCCCTGGTAACGTTTTCTCCAAACAGGATTCCCCAATCCTCTCTGAGAAGAAAAGTATAATTCTGTGGGTGGAGTGCACTTGCCACAAGGCAGCTCCTCGGAAATCTTCTCTCCAGTATCTATTTGAAGATATTTCCATTTTCATCATAAGGCTCAAGTCACTCCCGGGTATCCCTTAGCTGACTAACCTAAAACAGTGTTAGAATACTGCTCAATGAGAACAGAAATTTTACTGTGTGAGTCGACTTCACATGACCTAGAGCAGTTTCACAGTAAGTTTCCTTCTGGTTTTTAATGGAGGGTGTTTAATTTTCAGCATATTCTGAGGAGCATTCCCAAATGTCCTCTGTCAGTTTACATAGAAACAGTGATTTCAAACTGCTTAATCCATAGTGTGATTTAACTCTATGATATGAATACACACATTACAAAGCTGTTGCTGTGAAAACTTCCCTCCAGTTTTGATCAGAAGATGTTTCCTTTCTCACCACAAGCCTCCGGGCACCACTTAATATCCCTTCACAGATTTCTCAAAGACAGAGTTTACCAACTGGGCAAAGTAGTGTAAACTTTAACTCCCTGAAATGAATGCACATGTCAGAGAGCAGTTTCTTGGAATGCTTCTTTCTGGATTTTATTTCATGATATTTCACTTTTCACAGTAGACTTTCATGTGCTGCAAAATACCACTTTTTCAGTTTTACAGGAACAGTGTTGAAACACTGCCTTATGAGAAAAGATGTATAACTCCCTGAGTGGGATGCACACATCACAAAACAGTTTCTCAGAAAACTTCTCTCCAGGTTCTATCTCAAGATATCTCCTTTTCCCCACAGGTCTGAATGTGCTCCCGAAAGTCTCTTCATGAATCCGTCCATGACATGGTTTAAAAACTGCATAATAGAAAGAAAGTTTTATCTATGTGATATGAATAGACATATCTATTACAAAGCAGTTTCACAAAAAGCTTCTTTCCTTTATTTGTCTGAGGATATTTCTCTTTTTACTATTGCCATCCAAATACTCCCGAATATCACCTGGTAGCTATTTCTAAAAACGGGATTCCCCAATCTTCTATGAGAAGGAAAGTATAAGTCTGTGAGTGGGATGCACACGTCACAAATTAGCTCCTCAGAAATATTCTCTCCAGTATCTATCTGAGGATATTTCCATTTTCGCCATAAGCCTCAAAGCACTCCTGATTATCCTTTAGCTGACTAATGTAAAACAGTGTAAGAATACTGCTCAATGAAAACAGAAGCTTACCTGTGAGAGTGGAATTCACGTGACCCAGAGCAGTTTCACAGAATGTTTCCCTCTGGTTTTTATGAGAGGGAATTTCTTTTTCAGCATATTCTTAGGAGCAGTTCATATGTCCTTTCTCAGATTCCACAGATGCAGTGATTTCAAACTGCTGAATTTAAGGAATGATTTAACTCTATGAAATGAATACACACATCACAAAGCAGTTACTCCGAAAGCTTCTAACCAGTTTTCATTGGAAGACGTTTCCTTTCTCAACACAAGCCTCTGGGCGCCACTTAATATCCCTTCACAGATTCCTGAAAGACAGAGTTTCCAAACTGAGCAATGTCGTGTAAGCTTTAACTCTCTGAATTGAATGTACATGTCTGTGAGAAGTTTATTGGAACGCTTCTTTCTGGGTTTTATTTCAGGATATTTCACTTTTCGCCATAGTCTTCAAGGTGCTGCACAATATCACCTTTTAAGTTTTACAGGAACAGTGTTCAAACACTGCCTTATGAGAAAAGAGGTGTAACTCCCTGAGTGGAATGCACACATCATAATGCAGTATCTCAGAAAACTTTTCTCCACTTTTTATCTGAAAATATTTCCTATTTCCCCACAGGCCTGATGTGTTCCCGAATGTCCCATCACCAATCCATTCACCGTGCCGTTTGAAAACTGCATATAAGAAAAAAAGTTTTATCTGTGTGAGAGGAGCAGACACATCTATTATAAATGAGTTTTACAGAAAGCTTCTTTTCATTTTCTGTCTGAGGATATTTCCTTTCTTACCATAACCGTCCATATACTCCCAATGTCCCCTAGTAGCTTCTTCTCAAAACGGGATTCCCCAATCCTCTATGACAAGAAAAGTATAATGCTGTGAGTGGAATGCACACGTCACAAAGCAGCCTCTCAGAAATCTTCTGTCAAGTTTCTATCTGAAGATATTTCTGTTTTCACCATAAGCCTCAAACTGCTCCTGAGTATCCCTTTGCTGACTAACCTAAAACCGTGTTAGAATACAGCTCAATGAATATATAAGTTCATTGTGAGAGTGGAGTTCATGTGACCTACAGCAGTTTCACAGAGAGTTTCCTTCTTTCTTTATCAGAGGGTGTTTCTTTTTCAGAATATTCTTAAGTGTGTTCCCAAATGTACTTTCTCAGGTTCCACAGAAACAGTGATTTCAAACTGCTGAATTCAAAGAATGATTTATCTCTACTAGATAAATACACACAGCACAAAGCAGTTGCTCTGAAACCTTATCGCCAGTTTTCATTGGAGGATGTTTTCTTTCTCATCACAAGCCTCCGGGCGCCACTTAATAACCCTTCACAGATTCCTCAAAAACAGAGTTTCCAAAATGGGCAACATATTGTAAGCTTTAACACTCTGAAATTAATGCACACGTCAGAGAACAGTTTCTTGGAGGGCTTCTTTCTGGATTTTCTTTCAGGATAATTCACTTTTCCCTGTAGTCTTCAATGCACTGCAAAATATCACATTTCAGTTTTACAGGAACAGTGTTCAAACACTACCTATTGTGGGAAGAGATATAACTCCCTGAGTGGAAAGCACACATCACAAAGCAGTTTCTCTGAAAACTTCTCTCCAGTTTTTATCTGAAGATATCTCCTATTTAACCACAGGCCTGAATGTGCTCCCGAATGTCAATTCGCGAATCCGTCCATGATGCAGTTTCAAAACTGCATAATAGAAAGAATGTTTTATCTATGTTAGGTGAATAGGCATATCTATCACAAAGCAGTTTCACAGAAATCTTCACTTCAGTTTGTGTCTGAGGATATTTCCTTTTTCACCATATCTGTACATGTAATCCCGAATGTCCCCTGGTAGCTTTTCCTCCAAACAGGTTTCCACAATATTCACTGTGAAGAAAAGTATAACTCTGTGAGTGGAATGCACACGTCAGAAAGCAGCTCCTAGGAAATCTTTCCAGTTTCTATCTGAAGACATTTTTTTAACAGTACGCCTCAATGTGCTCCTGAATATCACTTCCTGTACTAATCAAAAACTGCGTTAGAATATTACTCAATGAAAACAGAAGCTTACCTTTGCGAGTGGACTTCATGTGACATAGAGCAAATTCACAGAAAGTTTCCTTCTGGTTTATCCAAGGGTATTTCTTTTTCAGTGTATTCTTATGGGCGTTCCCAAATGTCTTTTCTCAGGTCCACAGAAGCAGTGATTTCGAACTGCTTAATCCAAAGAATGATTTAAATCTATGAGAAGAATACACATATCACAAAGCAGTTGTACAAAAGCTTCTCTCCAGTTTTCATCAGAGGATGATTAATTTCTCACCACAAGCCCCCAGGCACCGCTTAATATCCCTTCACAGATTCCTTAAAGAGAGTGTCCAAACTGGGTAGTGTAGTGTAAGATTTCAGGCTCTGAAATGGCTGCACACGTCAGAGAAATGTTTCTTGGAATTATTCTTTCTGAATTTTATTTCAGAACATTTAAAATTTCACCAAAGTCCACAATGCTCTGCAAATTATCACTTTTTCAGTTTTACAGGAACAGTGTTCAAACACTGCCTTATGAGAAAAGAGGTGTAATTTCCTGAGTGAAATGCACACATCATAAAGCATTTCCTCAGAAAGCTCCTTTCCAGTTTTTAACTGAAGATACTTTCAATTTCCCCTCAGGCCTGAATGTGCTCCTGAATGTCCCTTCGCAAATTCATCCACAACACAGTTTAAAAACTGTGTAACAGAAAGAAAGCTTTATCCATGTGAGACGAATAGACATATCTATCACAAAGCAGGTTTTACAGAAACATTCTCTCCAGTTTTTGTCTGAGGATATTTCCTTTTTCACCGTAGCCCTCCATATGCTCCCGAATGTCCCCTGGTAGCGTTTCCTCCAAGCAGGACTCCCCAATCCTCTATGAGAAGAAAAGTACATCTCTGTGAGTGGAATGCAAATATCACATAGTAGCTCCTGAAAAATCTTCTCTCTAGTATCTATCTGAAGATATTTCCGTTTCCACCTTAAGCTTCAAAGTGGTCACGAATATCACTTCACAGACTAAACAAAAACAGTGTTAAAATACTGATCAATGAAAACAGAAGCTTAACTATACGAGTGAACTTCACGTGACCCAGAGTGGTTTCACAGAATGTTTCCTTCTTGTTTTTATCGGAGGGTACTTGTTTTTCAATGCATTTTTAAGAGCGTTCCCAAATATCCTTTCTCAGGTTCCACAGAAACACTGATTTCAAACTGCTCAATCCAAAGAATGACTTAATTCTACGAAGTGAATACACACATCACAAAGCAGGTGCTCTGAGAGCTTCTCTCCAGTTTTCATCGGAAGACATTTCCTTTTTCACCACAAGCTGCCAGGCGTCACTAAATATCCCTTCACAGACTCCTAGAAGACAGAGTTTCCAAACTGGGAAACGTATTGTATGGTTTAACTCTTCAAAATCAATGCACACGTCAGATAACAGTTTCGTGGAACTCTTTTTTCTGGGTTTTATTTCAGGATATTTCACTTTTCGCCACAGTCTTCAATGTGCTGCAAATCATCACTTTTTCAGTTTACAGGAACAGTGTTCAAACACTGCCTTATGAGAAAAGAGGTATAACTCCCTGAGTGGAATGCACACATCACAAAGCAGTTGCTCCGAAAGCTTCTTTCCAGTTTTTATCTGAAGATATCTCCTATTTCCCCACAGGCGTGAATGAGCTCCCCAATGTTCCTTTGCGAATCCGTCCAGGATGCAGTTTCAAAACTGTGTAATAGAAAGAAATGTTTATCTATGTGACAGGAATAGATAAATCTATCACAAAGCAGTTTCACAGAAAGCTTCTTTCCAGTTTTTGTCTGAGGAGATTTCCTTTTCCACCATAGCCATTATATACTCTGGAATGTCCCCTTGCAACGTTTTCTCCAAACGGGATTCCCCCATCCTCTATGAGAAGAAAAGTATAACTCTGTGATTGGAATGCACACATCACGTATTAGCTCCTTGAAAATCTTCTCTCCAGGTTCTATCTAAAATATTTCCGTTTTCACCACAAGCCTCCAAGAGCTCCCGAGTATCCCTTAGCTGACTAACCTAAAAGAGTGTTAGAATACTGCTCATTGAAAACAGAAGCTTCACTGTGTGGGTCGACTTCACGTGACTTAGAACAGTTTCACAGAATGTTCTCTTCTGGTTTTTATTGGAGGGCATTTCTTTTTCAGAATATTCTTAAGAACATTCCCAAATGTCCTTTCTCAGGTTCCACAGAAACAGTGATTTCAAACTGATCAATCCAAACAATGATTTAACTCTATGAGATGAATTCACACATCACAAAGCAGTTGCTCCGAAAGCTTCTTTCCAGTTTTCATCAGAAAACGTTTCCTTTCTCACGACAAACCTCCAGGAGCCACTTAATATCTCTTCACAGATTACTCAAAGACAGAGTTTCCAAACTGAGCAGCGTAGTGTAAGCTTTAAGTCTCTGAAATGAATGGGCACATCAGAGAGCAGTTTCTTGGAACACTTCTTTCTGCGTTTTATTTCCGAATATTTCACTTTTCGCCATAGTCTTCAATGCGCTGCAAATATCACTTTTTCTGTTTTACAGGAACAGTGTTCAATCACTGCCTTATGAGAAAAGATGTAAAAGTCCCTGAGTGGAATGCACACATCACAAAGCATTTTCTCACAAAGCTTCTCTCCAGTTTTTATCTGAAGATATCTCCTATTACCCCACCAGCCTGAATGTGCTCTCGAATGTCCATTTGCAAATTCGTCCATGATGGAGTTTCAAAACTGTGTAATGGAAAGAAAGTTTTAACTATGTGAGTGGAATACACCTATCTATCCCAAAGCAGTTTCACACAAAGCTTCCTTCCAGTTTTTGTCTGAGGATATTTCCTTTTTCACCATAGCCATCCATATACTCCCGAATGTCCCTGGTAGTGTTTTCTCCAAGTGGGATTCCCCAACCATCTATTAGAAGAAAATTATAACTCTGTGAGTGGAATTCACATGTCACAAAGCAGCTCCTCATAAATCTGCTCTGCAGTTTCTATCTGAAGATATCTCCATTTTCACGGTAAGTCTCCAACCACTCCTGAGTATTACTTCACAGACTAATCAAAAAAAGGGTTAGAATACTGCTTAATGGAAACAGAAGTTTAACTGTTTGAGTGGATCTCAATTGACCTAGAGCAGTTTCACAGAAAGTTTCCTTCTGGTTTTTATCGGAGGGTATTTGTTTTTCAGGATATTCTTAAGGGTGTTCCCAAATATCCTTCTTCAGGTTCCAAAGAAACAGTGATTTCAAAGTGCTCAATCCAAAGAATGATTTAACTCTATGAGATGAATACTCACATCACAAAGAAGTGGCTCTGAAAGCTTCTCTGCAGTTTTCATCGGAATATGTTTCGTTTCTCACCACAGAGCTATGGGCGCCACTTTATACCTCTTCACAGATTCCTCAAAGATAGAGTTACCAAGCTGGGCAATGTAATGTAAGTTTCAACACACTGAAATGAATGCACACGTCAGAGAGCAGTTTCTTGGAATGCTTCTTTCTGGATTTTATTTCCATATTTCACTTTTCACCATAGTCTTCAATGTGCTGCAAAATATCACCTTTTAAGTTTTACAGGAACAGTGTTAAAACACTGTCTTATGAGAAAAGAGGTATAACTCCCTGAGTGGAATGCACACATCACAAAACAGTTTCTCAGAAAGCTTTTCTCCAGTTTTTATCTGAAGATATCTCCTATTACCCCACTGGCCTGAATGTACTCCTGAATGTCCGTTCGTGAATCTGTCCATGATGCAGTCTCTAAACTGTGTAATAGAAAGAAAGTTTTACGTGTTGTAGATGAATAGACAAACCTGTCACAAAGCAGTTACATGGAAAGCTTCTTTCCAGTTTTTGTCTGAGGATATTTCCTTTTTCACTCTAGCCGTCCATATACCCCCGAAAGTCCCTTGGTACCTCTTTTTCCAAACAGGATAGCTCAAAGCTCTATGAGAAGAAAAGTGTAACTCTGTGAGTGGAATGCACACATCACAAAGCAGCTCCTTGGAAAGCTTCTCTCCAGTACCTGTTTGAAGATATTTCCGTTTTCACCATAAGCCTCAAATCATTCCTGAGTATCATTTAGCTGACTAACCTAAGACAGTGTTAGAATACTGTACACTGAAAAAAGAAATTTAACTGTGCGAATGGAATTCAGGTGACCTAGAACAGTTACACAGCAAGTTTCCTTCTGGTTTTTATTGGAGGGTATTTCTTTTTCATCATATTCTTAAGAGCATTCCGAATGTCCTTTTTCAGATTCCACAGAAACAGTGATTTCATATTGCTCAACCCCAAGAATGATTTAACTCTAAGAGATGAATACACACATCAGAAAGCAGTTGGTCTGAAAGTTTCTCTCCAGTTTTCATCGGGAGACTTTGCCTTTCTCAACACCAGCCCCTGGGTGACACTAAATAGTGCTTCAGAGATTCCACAAAGACAGAGTTTACAAACTGGGCAGCGAAGTGTAAGCTTTAACTCTCTGAAATGAATTCTCAAGTCAAAGAGCAGTTTCTTGGAATGCTTCTTTCTGGGTTTTATTTCAGGATATTTCACTTTTCATTATAGTTTTCAATGCACTGTAAAATATCACTTTTTCAGTTTTACAGGAACAGTGGTGAAACACTGCCTTATTAAAAATGGTATAAATCCCTTAGTGCAATGCACACAGCTGAAAACAGTTTCCCAGAAAATTTCTCTCCAGTTTTTATCTGAGAATATCTCCCATTTCCAAAGATGCCTGAATGTGTTCCCGAATGTCCCTTCGTGTATCCGTCCATAACGCAGTTTCAAAACTGCATAATAGAAAGAAAGTTTTATCTATGTGAGTTGAATAGCCATATGTATCACAAAGCAGTTTAACAGAAAGCTTCTTTCCAGTTTTTGTCTGAGGATATTTCCTTTTTCACTGTATACTTCCATATAATCCCTAGTGTCCCCAGGGAGCTTTTTCTCCAAACGGGATTCTCCAATCTTCTATGAGAAGAAAAGTATAATTCCGTGAGTGTAATGCACACGTCACAAAGGAGCTCCTTGGAAATCTATTCCCCAGTATCTATCTGAAGATATTTCCACTTTGACGGCAAGCTTCAAAGTACTTCCAACTCTCCCTTAGCTGACTGACCTAAAACAGTGTTAAAATACTGCTCAATGAAAACAGAAGCTTAACTCTGTGAGGTGAATTCACGTGACCTAGAACAGTTTCCCACAAAGTTTCCTTCTGGTTTTTATCAGAGCGTATTTCTTTTTCAGCATATTCTTCAGAGCATTCCCAAATATACTCTCTTGGATTCCACAGATACAGTGATTTCAAACTGCTCAATCCAAAGAATGATTTAACGTCAGAGAGCCGTTTCTTGCATCAATTTTTCTGGGTTTTATTTCCGGTTATTTCACTTTTCACCGTAGTCTTAAATGCACTGCAAAATATCACATTTTCAATTTTACAAGAACAGTGTCCAAACACTGCCTTATGAGAAAAAAGATATAACTCCCTGAGTGGAATGCTCACATCACAAAGCAGTTTCTCAGAGAGCTTCTCTCCAGTATTTTTCTGAAGATATCTCCTTTTGCATAGTAGGCCTGAATGTTCTCCAGAATGTCCCTCCATGAATCCATCCATGACGCAGTTTCAAAACTGCATAATACAAAGACAGTTTTATCTATGTGAGATGAATAGGCCTATCTATCCCAAAGATGTTTCACAGAAATCTTCCTTCCAGTTTTTGTCTGAGGATATTTCCTTTTTCACCGTATCCATCCATATACTCCCGAATGTCCCATGGTAGCGTTTACTTCAAACAGAATACTCAAATCCTCTATGAGAAGGGAATTATAACTCTTTGAGTGGAATTCACACATCACAAAGCAGCTCCTCAGAAATATTCTCTCCAGTATCTAATTGAAGATATTTTCGTTTTCACCTTAAGTCTCCAATGCTCCTGAGTGTTCCTTAGTTGACTAACCTAAAATAGCAGTAGAATACTGCTGAATGAAAACAGAAGCTTAACTGTGTGAGTGGAACACTTCTTTATGGGTTGTGTTTCCGGATATTTCACTTTTTGCCATAGTCTTCAATGCACTGCAAAATATCACTCTTTCAATTTTACAAGAACAGTGTTCCAACACTGCCTTATGAGAAAAAAGGTATAACTCCCTGAGTGGAATGCACACACCACAAAGCAGTTTCTCAGAAAGCTTGTCTCCGGTTTTTATCTGAAGATATCTCCTTTTTCTCCATAGTCCTGAAAGTCCTCTCGAATGTCCTTTTGTAAATCCGTCCATGCACTTACACTCTCCCAAGACTAAACCAGGAAGAAGTTGAATCCCTGA
>NW_012116777.1:736191-738350 GCF_000951035.1 Colobus angolensis palliatus | reverse complement strand
AAAAAAAAAATAATAAGTAAATCCGTCCATGATGCATTTTCAACATTGTGTAATAGTAAGACAGTTTTATCTATGTGAGAAGAATAGACATACTTATCCCAAAGCAGTTTCACAGAAAATTTCTTCCCTGTTTTTGTGTTAGGATAATTTCTTTTTCACCATAGCTGTCCATATACGCCCGAATGTCCCCTGGTAGCTGTTTCTACAAGCAGGATTCCCCAATCCTGTATGAGAGGAAAAGTATAACTCTGTGAGTGTAATGCAAACGTCACAAAGCAGCTCCTTGGAAATCTTCTTTCCAGTATCTATCTAAAGGTATTTCCATTTTCAATGTAAGCCTCAAAGCTCTCTCAAGTATCCATTAGCTGACTAATCTAAAACATCATTAGAATACTGCTCAATGAAAACAGAAGCTTAACTGTGTGAGTGGAATTCACGTGATCCAGAGCAGTTTCTCAGAAAGTTTCTTTCAGATTTTTATTGGTGGGAATTTTTTTTTAGCATATTATTAAGAGCATTACCAAATGTCCTTTCTCAGCTTCCGCAGAAACATTGATTTCCAACTGCTGAATCCTAAGAATCGTTCAACTCAATGTAATGAATACCCATATCAAAAAGCAGTTGTTTCAAAATCTTCTCTCCAGTTTTCATCAGAAGACGTTTCCTTTCTCACCACAAGCCTCTGGGTGCCAGGTAACATCCCTTCACAGATTCCTCAAAGACGGAGTTTTCAAACTGGGCAATGTTGTGTAAGGTTTAACTCTCTGAAATGAATGCACACGTCAGAGAGCAGTTTCTTGGAATGCTTCTTTCTGGGTTTTATTTCAGGATATTTTACTTTTCGCCATAGTCTTCAATGTGTTGCAAAATATCACTTTTTCAGTTTTACAGGAACAGTGTTCAAACACTGCCTTATGAAAAAAGAGGTATAAGTCCCTGAGTGGAATGCACACATTCTAAAGCAGTTTCTCAGAAAACTTTTCCCCAGTTTTTATCTGAAGATATTTCCTATTTCCCCACAGGCCTGAATGTGCTCCTGAATGTCCCTTTGTGAATCCGTCCATGATGCATTTTCAAAACTGTGTAATATAAAGAAAGATTTATCTATGTGAGATGAATAGACATATGTATCACAGAGGAGTTTCACAGAAAGCTTCTTTCTTGTTTTTGTCTGAGAATATTTCCTTTTCCACCATAGCCATCCATATAATCCTGAATGTCCTCTGGTAGATTTTCCTCCAAGCGGGATTCCCCATCCTCTATGAGAAGGAAAGCGTAACTCTGTGAGTGGAATGCACACGTCACAAAGCATCCCCTGGGAAATCTTGTCTCTGGTATCTATCTGAAGATATTTCCATTTCCATCTTAAGCTTCAAAGCGCTTCCAGGTATCCCTTAGCTGACAAATCTAAAACAGTGTTGTAATACTGCTAAGTGAAAAAAAGAAGCTTACTTGTGAGTGTGGAATTCACGTAATCTAGAGCAGTCTCACAGAAAGATGCCTTCTGGTTTTTATTGGAGGGTATTTCCTTTTCACCATATTCTTAAAAGCGTTCCCAAATTTCCTTCCTCAGGTGTCTGGACGGAGGGAGAGGGAAACATAGAACAAAGGTGACTAAGATGGCGTACTTCCGTGTTCTTCATCACCAACTTTCCCATGCCCAGGAAAGGCACAGGTCAACTGTGCAGGCATGGCATGACGTCCAACCGAAGAAACCGAAACCTACCTGCCTGCACCCACTGCATGGCCATCGACCCGCCCGCATCCTGCTTATTGTCCTCCCACCCCCAGGCCCAAGAGATAAAAGCTGCTCCCAGCAGGTGCGTGGCACGAACTTCCTCGGACCCTCCTAATATGCGGACCCAGGAACCTCACCCGAGAATGCCAGAGTGACTTCCTCAGCCTACGTAATAAAGTTTCCTTTTTATCTTGCCTACTTGCCTTTTTCTCTGGCGCCAGCTCTGGTGGTCGCATAAAACAAATCAGGTGGTGCCGAAACCCGGAAGGAGACCCCTCCTCAGGGCTCCTCCAAGGTCCGGGGAGCCTCCTCCTTCCATGCCGTGGATGGACCAGGACCTAGACATCGCTTTCCACACCTCCAAGCCTCCTAGGGTGAGTACCTCTTGCCTCCCTCTCATACTACTTGGCCAGAAGTCCTG
>NW_012116777.1:699318-736141 GCF_000951035.1 Colobus angolensis palliatus | reverse complement strand
GCAGGCCCAAGGCTTTTTTGGTCACCAGGTGACCCATAGGAGAGTTTCCAAAGGTAGAGACGTCTGCCCAAAGGAACTCTCTTCCAGTCCGTGTGTGACCCGTCCAGAGCGGAGATGTCCACATGGAGGTAATCTCCATTCTGGCTCCAGGAGCCTCCCACCAGTCTCTAGTGTCTCCAAAGGGCGCTTTGTAGTCAGGTAGAGTTCGGTTTCCATTTCCGCCTATAGGCGAGAGGAAGGCAATGGGAAACCCCCAATCCAAGATACCTAGAGAGTCCCCTTTAGAGTGTCTTCTAATTAATCTCAAAACTTTACAATTAGAGTAAGATCTTAAATGAAAGCAACTGATTTTCCTCTCCACTGTGGCGTGGCCACAATATAAATTAGACAACCAGTCTCAATGGCCGCCTGAAGGCACCCTAGACTGCAACATTTTAATCGACCTCAGTAATTTCTGCCAGCACTTAAGCAAGTAGTCTAAAATAAATTATATACAAAAGTTTTAAGACTTGTGTTCTCAATCAGACTTGTGTAGCCAATGTTCCTTGGCCCAAGTCAAGTTGGCTAAAGCACGGACCCAGCAAATTCAGAAAAGAAAGAGTCATCTTTTCTGTCTGACTCACCCATGTCTGCTTCCCCGCCCTTCCACTCCTGCCGCATACACCACCTCCCCCCTCCCGCTTTGGCCCCACCTCCCCCTTCTGCTCCTGCTGTAGTTCCGCCCTCCTCATCAGTCCTGCCTACCATTGTTGAGGCTGCTCCTCCTTCTATCCCTTGGCACTTCTGCCTACCCAACTTCCACACTCCCTCTCATTCTTGCCTTATCGGTAGCTGTCTCTTACTCTCATTCTGCCTTCCTCTTCAGTCTATTCCTGCCCTCCTGTTCCTCAGCTCCTTCCTAACTATTCTGTCATCATTCCATTACTCTCATCATTCTATTAACTGCTTCTTGTATCTCCTCTAATAATTGTTTCAGACCTTTAGGCACCTAAGGCACTAGGCAAACCAGCGTCTGATTTCTGGCCCAGTCTTAACTAAAACCAAACAATACTCCAGACACTAGGCAAACTGGCATCCTTACATCTAAATGGCGGCAGACAATACCGTCTTCTGGCAACTACCTCCACTACGTCACCCCTGTTGCCTATGTAATACCAGGTAAGACAATTACTGTTATCTAAATTATTTTCTCTTTATACGTCCGCTTCTTCTATATCGGCTACAAAACTCTCTGCTGTTGACTAAGTCAACGTCCTTTTCTCCCCCTTAAAAACACCAAAATGAAGTCCTACTTTATACATACATTACTATTCTTCTCATACACTTCCACATCCGTTACTAATGCCACTTTTGTATGGAGATTCTCTATAGTTGAGACATGGAAAACCAACGACAAACAACATTCACAGCTACAAGGCACTGCAGACTGCCCACACCAAGGCTGTCAGTCCCTCCTCATCATAAATTTCGCCCTCACTTCTTGCCAAGATAGACGGCCTAACCCGTTTATCTGCTTTCTATATGACCAAACAGAATATAACTGTAAAAACTACTGGCAAGAAACAAACCTAGGATGCCCTTATCAATATTGTAAAATCCACTATGCATATGATGGGGATCACTTCTTCACCCAAAACGTACAGTCTGTACCCTATCAATATCAACTAAATATCCAAGAGCTGTGGGACCCCTGATGGGCAGACGGGGTAAAAGGAGTTCTCTACACTAGATGGTCAGCTTCATATCCGAGTGCCACCCTCTTAATCAAAAGGACAGTAGTCCAACAGGAAAACTCACTCCCTAAAAGTATAAAACATCTACAAAATTTAACCTTAGCCATACCATCACAAGAACAGGCCCTACAAGATCAACTACACTCCTCCATACAAGATCAACTACATTCCTCCATACAAGATCAACTACACTCCTCCCTACAAGATCAACTACACACCTTCAACAAAGACCCCTTCTCATGGTAAAAGCTGGTCTGCCAAGGTTAAACTTAACACGGGCAGCTAACATAACACATCTCTCCCACTGTTTCCTCTGTGCAGCCCTTAAGGAAGCCCCCTTAGTGGCAGTCCCTTTACCAACTGCTTTCAAGGCTACAACTGGCTCTACAAGCACCTCCCAAAAACAGTTTTTGCCCCAAGTCCCACTATATCGAAACCCAAAAATTCCAATCCTCCCTTTGTGCTACCCTGCCCCAAACTCCTCCTGGTGTAAGTACACCCAACCACCCAATAAGATCCATACGGCCCCCGTTGGAGGTTATTTCTGGTGTAATAACACCCTCTTCAAGGTCCTTAATCACACATCCATCAGCCAATCCCTCTGCGTTCCACTGTCCCTAGTACATAGCTTAACCCTATATAGCAAAGCAGAAGTAGCTGAACTCACCTTACAATTTAACTCTCCTCCTAATAAACTTCAAAAATGGGCCATCTTCCTTCCCTTAGTCATCGGGATTTCTCTAGCCTCCTCCTTAGTGGCGTCAGGGCCTGGAACTGGGGCACTTGTCCATTCTGTACAATCTACTCGATCTCTAACTGCCCAAATTCAAGAAGCTATAGAGGCGTCGGCTGAAAGTCTAGCCTCTTCACAACATCAAATCACTTCAGTAGCCCAAGGGGCAGCACAAAACAGGAGAGTGCTAGATCTTCTTACAGTAGAAAAAGGAGGACATATCTTTTCTTAGGAGAAGAATGTTGCTATTACATAAATGAGTCAGGTCTAGTTGAAAGTAATATCCAAAACCTAAACTGGATTAAAACAGAACTAAAGAACTACAATACTCCCTTAACCCCTGGTCCACCCATATGGTTATTACCGGTAATGCAACAGATGCTCCCATTCCTCATCCCTATACTAATTCTCTGTCTTATCCTATGTTTTCCCCATTTTAATCAAATTTCTCCGAGCCAAAGTTCAAGAGATCACCCATGTCACCTTCAACCAGATGCTCCTACATCCCTAAGTTCATGTGCCAACCATGGACCCTCATGACAATGCCCTCTGACAGCAGGAAGTAGCCAGACAGACAATGACGCCCCCAATCATCATAATCAATAGAAGGTTGGACAGTCTGGATGGAGGGAGAGGGAAACAAAGAACAAAGGTGAGTAAGATGGCACAGTTCCGGGTTCTTCATCACCAACTTTCCCACATCCGGGAAAGGCACAAGTCAACTGCATAGGCACAGCATGACGTCTGACTGAGGAAACCAAAACCTACCTGGCCACGCCCACCGCATGGCCCTCGACCTGCCCGCATCCTGCCTACCACCGCCCCACTCCCAGGCCCAAGACATAAAAGCCGCTCCCACAGGCACGCGGCGTGAACTTCCTTGGCCCCTCCTCATAGGCAGACCCAGGAACCTCGCCCTAGAACGCCGGAGCGACTTCCTTGGCCTCCGTCACTGGAGACCAGTGAACCCCGCCTCCTCTTTCTTTACATTGGCTATGTAATCAAGTTTCCTTTTTATCTTCCTACTTGCCTTTTTCTCTGGTGCCAGCTCTGGTGGTCGCATAAAACAAATCATCAGGTATCACAGAAACAGTGATTTCAAGCTGCAAAATCCAAAGAATGATTTTACTGTATGAGATGAATATACAAATCACAAAGCAGTTCCTCCAAGAGCTACTTTGCAGTTTTCAACGGAAGTCATTAACTGTCTCACAACACTCCTCCAGGCGCCACTTAAGGTGCCTTCCCAGATTCCTCAAAGACAGTGGTTCCAAACTGGGCAAGGTAGTGTAAGATTTAAGTATCTGAAATGAATGCACACGTCAGAGAGCACTTATGTGGAAAACTTCTTTCTGGGTTTTATTTCAGGTTATTTCACTTTTTGCCGTATTCTTCAATGCACTGCAAAATATCACTTTTTCAGTTTTACAGGAACAACTTTCAAAATGTGTGTTAGGAGAAAAGAGGTATAACTCCCTGAGTGGAATGCACACATTGGAAAGCAGTTTCTCAGAAAGCTTTCTCCAGTTTTTATCTGAAGATATCTCCTTTCTCACCATAGGCCTGAATGTCCTCCCAAATGTCCCTTCATGAATCCGTCCATGACGCAGTTTAAAAACTGCATAATAGTAAGACAGTTTTATCTATGTGAGATGAATACACACATCTATCCCAAAGCAGTTTCACAGAAAATTTCTTTCCAGTATTTGTGTGAGGATATTTCCTTTTTCACATAGCCATCCATATACTCACGAATGTCCCCTGGTAACTTTTTCTACAAGCGAGATTCCCCAAAACTGTATGAAAAGAAAAGCATAACTCTGTGAATGGAATACACACATCACAAAGCAGCTCTTCGGAAATCTTTTCTCCAGTATCTATCTGAAGATATTTTCATTTTCACCATAAGCTTCAAAGGACTAGCGAGTATCTCTAAGCTGACTAACCCTAAACTGTTAGAATACTGCTCGATGAAAACAGAAGCTTATCTGTGTTATTGTACTTCATGTTAACTAGAGCAGTTTCACAGAAAGATTCCCTGAGGTTTTTATCGGAGGGTATTTCTTTTTCAGTATATTCTTAAAAGCATTCCCAAATGTCTGTCCTCAGGTTCCACAGAAACAGTGATTTGAAACTGCTCAAATCAAACCATGACTTAACTCTGTGAGATGAATTCACACATCACAAAGCAGTTGCTCCGAAAGATTCTCTCCAGTTTTCAATGGAAGACATTTCCTTTGTCACCACAAGCCTCTGGGAGCCACTTAATATCCCTTCACAGATTCCTCAAAGACAAAGTTTCCAAACTAAGCAACGAAGTGTGAGCTTTAACTCTCTGAAATAAATCACACGTCAGAGAGCAGTTTCTTGGAGTGCTTCTTTCTGGGTTTTATTTCAGGATATTTCACTTTTCGCCAGAGTCTTCAAAACGCTGCAAATATCACTTTTTCAGTTTTGCAAGAACCGTGTTCCAACACTGCTTTATGAAAAAAGAGGTATAACTCCGTTTGTGGAATACACACATCACAAAGCAGTTTCTCAGAAAGCTTCTCTCCAGTTTTTATCTCAAGATAAGTCCTATTACTCCACTGACCTGAATGACCTCCCAAATGTCCCTTTGTGAATCCATTCATGACGCCATTTCAAAACTGTGTATTAGAAAGAAATGTTTATCTATGTGAGACGAAGAGAAATATCAATCCAAAGCAGTTTCACAGAAACCTTCTTTCCAATTTTTGTCTGAGTATATTTCCTTTTTCACCAGTGCCGTCCATACTGTCCCAAATGTCCCCTGGTTGCTTTTCATCCAAGTGGAATTACCCAATCCTCTATGAGAACAAAAGTATAACTTGGTGAGTCGAATGCAAACATCACAAAGCAGTTCCTCAGAAATCTTCTCTCCATTATCTATCTGAAGATATTTGCGTTTTCAGCATAAGCCTCAAAGTGCTCCCAAGTATCCTTTAGCTGACTAACCTACAAGTGTTTTAGAATACTGCTCAATGAAAACAGAAGCTTAACTGTGGGAGTGGAATTCACGTGACCTAGAGCAGTTTCACAGAAAGTTTCCTTCTGGTTTTTATCGAAGTGTATTCCTTTTTCAGCATATTCTTAAGAGCATTCCCAAATGTCCTTTCTCAGGTTGCACAGAAACAGTGATCTCAAACTGTTCGATTCAAAGAATGATTTAACCCTATGAGATGAATACACACATCACAAAGCAGTTACTCTGAAAGCTTCTCTCCAGTTTTCTTCAGAAGACGTTTCCTTTCTCACCACCAGCCAATGGGCGCCACTTAATATCCCTTCACAGATTTCTCAAAGACAGAATTTCCGAACTGGGCAACGTAGAGTAAGCTTTACCTCTCTGAAATGAATGCACATGTCAGAGAGCAGGTTCTCAGAATGCTTCTTCTTGGTTTTATTTGAGGATATTTCACTTTTCACCATAGTCTTGAATGCATTGCAAAATATCAGTTTTTCTGTTTTACAGGAACAGTGTTCAAACACTGCCTTATGAGAAAAGAGGTATACCTCCCTGAGTGGAATGCACTCATCACAAAATAGTTTCTCAGAAAGTTTCTCTCCAGTTTTTATCTGAAGATATTTCCTATTTCCTCACAGGCCTGAATGTGCTCTCGAATGTTCCCTCGCGAAAACATCCATGACACAGTTTCAAAACTGTGTAATAGAGGGAAAGTTTTATCTGTGTGAGACGAGTAGACAGTTAAATCACAAAGCAGTTTCACAGAAAGCTTATTTCCACTTTTTGTGTGGATATTTCCTTTTTCACAGTAGCCGTCCTTATACTCTCGAATGTCGCCTGGTATCTTTTTCTCCAAGCGGGATTCCCCAATCTTCTATGAGAAGAAAAGTATAACTCTGTGAGTGGAGTGCACACGTCTCAAAGCAGCTCCTCAAAAATTTTCTCTCCAGTATCTATTTGAAGATATTTCCGTTTTCACCATAAGCCTCAAAGCGCTCCCAGGTATCTCTTAGCTGACTAACCTAAAACAGTGTGAGAATACTGCTCAATGAAAACAGAAGCTTAACTGTGTGAGTTGACTTCATATGACCCAGGGCAGTTTCACAGAAAGTTTCCTTCTGGTTTCTCTCGGTCGGTATTTCTTTTTCAGCATATTGTTAAGAGCATTCCCAAATGTCCTTTCTCAGGTTCCACAAAAACAGTAACTTCAAGCTGCTTAATCCACAGAATGATTTAACTCTATCAGATAAATACACATATCCCAAAGCAGTTGCTCCTAAAGCTTCTCTTCAGTTTTCATTGGAAGACGTTTCCTTTCTCACCACAACCCTCTGGGCGCCACTTAATACCCTTTCACAGATTCCTGAAAGATAGAGTTTCCAAACTTGGCAACGTAGTGTAAGCTTTAACTCTCTGAAATGAATGCACACGTCAGAGAGCAGTTTTTTGGAATCCATATTTCTTTGTTTATTTCAGAATTTTTCACTCTTCCCCTTAGTCTTCAATGCACTGCAAAATATCACATTTTGAGTTTTACATGAACAGTATTCAAACACTGCCTTATGAGATAAGAGATATAATTCCCTGAGTGGAAATTTCACATTACAAAGCAGTTTCTCTGAAAGCTTCTCTCCAGTTTTTATCTGAAGATATCTCCTATTTAACCACAGGCCTGAAAGTTCTCCCAAATATCCCTTCGTGAATCTGTCCATCACCCAATTTCTAAACTGCATAACAGAAACAAAGTTTTATGTATGTGTGACGAATAGACATATCTATCACAAAGCAGTTTCACAGCAAAATTCTTTCCAGTTTTTTCTGGGGCTATTTCCTTTTCCACGATAGCCATCCATATACTCCCAAATGTCTCCTGGTAGCTTTTTCTCCAAACAGGATTCCGCAATCCTCTATGAGAAGAAAAGTGTTACTCTGTGGGTGGAATGCACACATCACAAGCAGCTCCTCGGAAATTTTCTCTCCAGTATCTATCTGAAGATATTGTCATTTTTACCATAAGCATAAAAGGCCTCCAGAGTATCCCATAGCTGATTAACCTAAAAACAGTGTTAGAATACTGCTCAATGAAAACAGAAGCTTAACTGTGCGAGTGGACTTCACGTGACCTAGAGCAGTTTCACAAAAAGTTTCTCTCTGGTTTCTAACGGATGGTATTTCTGTTCCAGCATATTTTTAGAAGCGGTTCACATGTCCTTTCTCAGATTCCACAGATGCAGTGATTTCCAACTACTAAATTTAAAGAATGACTTAACTCTATGAAATGAATACACACATCACAAAGCAGTTGCTCCGAAAACTACTCTCCAGTTTTCAACAGAAGACGTTTCCTTTTTCACCACAAGCCTCCGGATGTCACAAGAATCTGTGAAGTGTTAACTGGGCATTTTCCGAACTGGGCAACAAAGTGTAAATTTTAACTCTCAGAAATGAATGCACACATCACGGATTTTTCAAACTGGGCAACGTAATGTAAGCTTTAACTCTCTGATATGAATGCACACGTCAGAAACCAGTTTCTTGGAATGCTTCTTTCTTGGTTATATTTCAGGATATTTCACTTTTCCTCAGAGACTTCAAAACACTGAAATATCACTTTTTCAGTTTTACAGGAACAGAGTTCAAACTCTGCCTTATGAGAAAAGAGGCATAACTCCCTGAGGGGAATGCACACATCTCAAAGCTGTTTATCAGAAACATTCTCTCCAGTTTTTTTCTGAAGATATCCCCTTTTTCACCATAGGCCTGAATGTGCTCACGAATGTCCCTTCGCCAATCCGTCCATCACGCCATTTGAAAACTGCATATAAGAAAAAAAGTTTTATCTATGTGAGATGAATAGACACATCTATCACAAATCAGTTTCACAGAAAGCTTCTTTGCACTTTTTGTCTGAGAATATTTACTTTTTCACCATAGCCATATATATACTCCGGAATGTCCCCTGGTAGCTTTTTCTCCAAACCGAATTCCCCAATCCTCTATGAGAAGAAAAGTATAATGCTGTGAGTGGAATGCACACGTCACAAAGAAGTCTCTCGGAAATCTTCTCTCAAGTTTCTATCTGAAAATATTTCCGTTTTCACTGTAAGCCTCAAAGGACTCCCGAGTATCCCTTACCTGACAACGTAAAACCGTGTTAGAATACTGCTCAATGAAAACAGAAACTTAACTGTGAGAGTGGAATTCTCCTGACCTAGAGCAGTTTCACAGAACGTTTCCTTCTTCTTTTATCACAGGGTGTTTCTTTTTCAGAATATTTTAAGTGCATTCCCAAATGTCCTTTCTCAGGTTCCACAGAAACAGTGATTTCAAAGTGCTGAATTAAAAGGATGATTTAACTCTATTAGATGAATACACACAGCTTAAAGCAGTTTCTCTGAAATCTTATCACCAGTTTTCATCGGAGGATGTTTCCTTTCTCACCACAAGCCTCCTGGCGCCCTTAATAACCCTTCACAGATTCCTAAAAGACAGAGCTTCCAAACTGAGCAATGTATTGTAAGCTTTAAAACTCTGAAATGAATGTACACGTCAGAGAGCAGTTTCTTGAATCGCTTCTTTCTGGGTTTGCTTTCAAGATATTTCACTTTTCAACATAGTCTTCAAAGCAGTGCAAAATATAACATTTTCAGTTTTACAGGAACAGTGTTCAAACACTGTCTAAAGAGAAAAGAGCTACAACTCCCTGAGTGCAATGTACACATCACAAAGCAGTTTCTGTGAAAGCTTCTCTCCAGTTTTTGTCTGAAGATATCTCCTATTTAACCACAGACCTGAATGTGCTCCCGAATGTCCCTTCGCAAAGCCGTCCATGACACAGTTTCAATACTGTGTAATAGAAAGAAAGTTTTATCTATGTTAGGTTAATAACATATCAATCACAAACCAGTTTCACAAAAGTATTCTCTCCAGTTTGTGTTAGAGGATATTTCCTTTTTCACTATAGCAGTATATGCTCCCAAATGTCCCCTGGTAGCTTTTTCTCCAATTGGGATTACCCAATATTCTCTGTGAAGAAAGGTATAACTTTGTGAATAAAATGTACATGTCAGAAAGCAGCTCCTCGGAAATCTTCTTTCCAGTTTCTATCTGAAGACATTTTTTTTTCACAGTAAGCCTCAAAGTGCTCCTGAATATCACTTACAGGACTAAACAAAAACAGTGTTAGAATATAGTTCAATGAAAACAGAAGCCTAATTGTTTGTGTGGAATTCAGATGACCTAGAGCAGTTTCACTGAAAATTTCCTTCTGGTTCATCGGAGGATATTTACTTTTCAGCGTATTCTTAAGGACATTCCCAAATGTCCTTTCTCAGGTACCACAGAAAAAGTGATATCAAACTGCTCAATCCAAGGAATGATTTAGCTCTATGACATGAATACACGCATCACAAATCAGTTGCTCCAAAGGTTTCTCTCTAGTATTCATCGAAAATCGTTTCCTTTCTCACCACAACTCTCTGGGCGTCACTTAATATCCCTTCCCAGATTTCTCAAAGACACAGTTTCCAAACTGGGCAACGTAGTGAAAGCTTTAACACTCTGAAATGAATGCACACGTTAAAAAGCAGTTTCTTGGAATGCTTCTTTCTGGGTTTTATTTCAGGATATTTCACTTTTCGCCATAGTCTTCAATGCACAGCAAAATATCACTTTTTCAGTTTTCAGGAACAGTGGTCATACATTGCCGTAGGAGAAAAGAGGTATAACTACCTGAGTGAAATGCACACATGGCAAAGCAGTTTCTCAGAAAGCTTCTCTCCAGTTTTTATCTGAAGATATCTCCTATTTTCCCGCAGGCCTGACTGTGCTCCCGAATGTCCTTTCATGAATCGATCCATGACACAGTTTCAACACTGTGTAATACAAAGAAAGTTTTATCTATGTGTAATAGATAGACATACCTATGACAAAGCAGTTTCTCAGAAAGCTTTTTTCCAGTTTCTGTCTGAGGATATTTCCTTTTTCACCATAGCCATCCATATACACCTAAATGTCCCCTAGTAACTTTTTCTTCAAAAGGGATTCCCCAATCCTCTATGAGAAGAAAAGTAAAAATTTGAGTGGAATGCACACGTCACAAAGCAGCCTCTCAAAAATATTCCCTCAGTTACTATCTGAAGATATTTCTGTTTTCACCATAAGCCTCAAAGTGCTCCTGAATATCCCTTAACTGACTAACCTAAAAGTGAGTTAGAATACTGCTCAATGAAAACACAAGCTTAACTGTGTGAGTGGCCTTCACGTGACTTAGATCAGTTTCACAGCAAGTTTCCTTCTGGTTTTTATCGGAGGGTATTTGTTTTTCAGCATATTCTTAACAGCATTCCCAAGTGTCTTTTCTCGGGATCCACAGAAACAATGATTTCAAACTGCTAAGTTTAAAGAATGATTGAACTCTATGAGATGAATACACACATCACAAACCAGTTGGTCCGAAAACTCCTCTCCAGTTTTCATCGGAAGACGTTTCCTTTCTCACCACAAGCCTCTGGTCGCCACACAATATCTCTTCACAGATTCCTGAAAGACAGAGTTTCCAAACTGGGCAACGTAGTGTAAGCTTTAACTCTGAAATGAATGCACATGTCAGAGAGCAGTTCCTTGGAATACTTCTTTCCCGGTTTATTTCAGGATATTTCAATTTTCACCATAGTCTTCAATGCGCTGCTAAATATCACTTTTTTCAGTTTTACAGGAACAGTGTTCAAGCACTGCCTTGTGAGGAAAGAGGTATAACTTCCTGAGTGGAATGTACACATCACAAAACAGTTTCTCAGAAAGCTTCTCTCCAGTTTTTATCTGAAGATATCTCCTATTACCCCATTGACTGAATGTCCTCCCGAATATCCTTTTGAGGTTCCGTCCGTGACGCAGTTTCAGAACTGCATAATAGAAAAAAAGATTTATCTACATGAGATGAATAGAAATATCTATCACAAAGCAGTTTCACAGAAAGTTTCTTTAAATTTTTTATCTGAGGATATTTCCTTTTTCAACAAAGTCGTCCATGTACTCCTGAATGTCCCCTTGTAGCTTTTTCTTCAAATGGGATTCCCCAACCCTTTATGAGAAGAAAAGTGAAACTCTGTGAGTGCAATGCACATGTCACAAAGCAGATCCTTGGAAATCTTCTCTTCAGTATCTATCTGGAGATATTTCTCTTTTCACCGTAAACCTCAAAGCACTCCCGAGGATCCCTTGACTGACTAATCTAAACAGTTTTAGAATATTGCTCAATGAAAGCAGAAGCTTAACTGTGCGAGTGGACTTCACGTTACCTAAGCAGTTTCACAGAAAGTTCCTTCTGGTTTTTATCAGAGGGTATTTCTACTTCAGCATATTCTTAAGAGTATTCCTAAATATCCTTTCTCAGGTTCCACAGAAATAGTGATTTCAAACTGCTCAGTTCAAAGAATCATTTAATTCTATGAGATGAATGCACACATCACAAAGCAGTTGCTCTGAAAGCTTCTCTCCAGTTTTCATCGGAAGACGTTTCCCTTCTCAACACCAGCATCCGGGCGCCATTTAATATCCCTTCACAGATTCCTCAAAGACAGAGTTTCCAAACTGGGCAACATAGTGTAAGCTTTAACTTTCTGAAATGAATGCACACATCAGGGAGCAGTTTCTTGAAAAGCTTCATTCTGGGTTTTATTCTAGGATATTTCACTTTTCGCTTTACTTTTCAATATGCTGCAAAATATAACTTTTTCCGTTTTACAGGAACAGTGGTCAAACACTGCCTTATGAAAAAAAGAAGTTTAAGTCTCTGAGTGGAATGCACACATCACAAAGCAGTTTCCTAGAATGCTTCACTCCAGTTTTTATCTAAAATTATCCCCTATTTCCAAAGAGGCCTGAATGTGCTCCTGAATGTCCTTTCATGAATCCATCCATTATGCACTTTCAAAACTACGTAATAGAATGAAAGTTTTATCTAGGTGAATGGAATACACCTATCTACCACAAAGCAGTTTCACAGAAAGCTTCTTTCCAGTTTTTGTCTGAGGATATTTCCCTATTCACCATAGCTGATCATATATTCCTGAATATCCCCTGGTAGCTTTTTCTCCAGATGGGATACCCCAATCCTCTATGAAAAGAAAAGTATACCTGTGTGAGTGGAATGCACACGTTACAAAGCAGCTCCTCAAAAATCTTCTCTCCAATATCTATCTGAAGAATTTAACATTTTCACCATAAGCCTCAAAGCGCTTCCCAGTATCCCTTAGCTGACTAACATAAAAGAATGTTAGAATACTGCTCAATGATAACGGAAGCTTAACTGTGTAAGTGGAATTCAGATGACATAGAGCAGTTTCACAGAAATCTCCTTCTGGTTTTTATCAGTGGATATTTCTTTTACAGCATATTCTTAAAAGCATTCCCAAATGTCCTTTCTCAGGTTAGACAGAAACAGTGATTTCAAACTGGTCAATCGAAAGAATGATTTACCTCTATGAGATGAGTATACACATCACAAAGCAGTTGCTCTGAAATATTCTGTCCAGTTTTCATCAGAAGACGTTTCCTTTCCCACCACAAGCCTCTGGGCGGCACTTAGTACCTCTTCACAGATTCCTCAAAGACCGAGTGTTCAAACTCGGCAATTTAGTGTATGTTTTAACACTCTGAAATAAATGCACATGTCAAGGAGCAGTTTCTTGGAACGCTTCTTTCTTGTTTCATTTCTGAAAATTTCACTTTTCGCCATAGTCTTCAATGCACTGTAAAATATCACTTTTTTCAATTTTACAGGAGCAGTGTTCAAACACTGCCTTATGAGAAAAGAGGTATACCTCACTGAGTGGAATGCACACATCACAAACCAGTTTTACAGAAAGCTTCTCTACAGCTTTTATCTGAAGATACCTCCTATTTCCCCTCAGGCCTGAATGTGCTCCCGAATGTCCCTTCACGAATTCGTCCATGACACAGTTTTAAAACTGCATAATAGAAAGAAAGTTTTTTGTATGTGAGATGAATAGACATATCTATCACAAAGCTGTTTCACAGAAAGCTTCTTTCCAGTTTTAGTCTGAGGATATTTCCTTTTTCACCGAACACATCCATGTACTCTATTATGTCCACTGTTAGTGTTTTGTCCATGCCTGATTCCCCTATCCTCTATGAGAAGAAAATTATAAATCTGTGCATGGAATGTACACATCACAAAGCAGTTTCTCAGAAAGCTCTCTCCAGTTTTTATCTGAAGATATCTTCTAGTACCCTGCTGGTCTGAATGTGCTCCCGAATGTACATTTGCAAATTCATCCATGACGCAGTTTCAAAAGTGCATAATAGAAAGAAAATTTTATCTATGTGAGTGGAATGTACCTATCTATCACAAAGCAGTTGAACAGAAAGCTTCTTTCTAGTTCTTGTCTGAGGATATTTCTTTTCTCACCATAGACGTCCATATACTCCCAAATGTCCCCTGGTCACTTTTTCTCCAAGTGGAATTCCCCAATCGTCTATGGAAAGAAAAGTATATCTCTGTGAGTGGAATGCACACTTCACAAAGCAGCTCCTGGGAAATCTTCTCTCCAGTTTCTATCTGAAGATATATCCGTTTTCACGGTAAGCCTCCAACCACTCCCGAGTATCACTTCGCAGACTAAACAAAAAGAGTGTTAGAATACTGCTCAATGAAAATAGAAGTTTAACTGTGTGAGTGGACCTCACTTGACCTAGAACAGTTTCACAGAAAGTTTCCTTTTGATTTTTATTGGAAGGTATTTCTTTTTCAGCATATTCTTAAGAGCAGTCCGAAATGTCCTTTCTCAGGTTCCACAGAAACAGTGATTTCAAACAACTCAATCCAAAGAATGATTATACTCTATGAGATGAATACACACATTACAAAGTAGTTTCTGTGAAAGCTTCTCTCCTGTTTTCATCGTAAGACATTTGCTTCCTCACCACAAGCCTCTGGGTGACACTGAATATCCTTTCACAGGTTCCTAAAACACATGATTTCCAAACTGGGCAACGTAGTGTAAGCTTTAACTGTCTGAAATGAATGCACACGTCAGAGAGCAGTTTCTTGGAACGCATCTTTCCGGGTTTTATTTCAGGATATTTCACTTTTCGCCATAGTCTTCAATGCACTGCAAAATATCAGATTTTCAGTTTTACAGGAAGAGTGTTCAAACACTGCCTTATGACAAAATGGGTATAACTCCTTGAGTGGAATGCACTCATCACAAAGCAGTTTCTCAGAAAGCTTCTCTCCAGTTTTTGTCTGAAGATACTTTCAATTTCCCCACAAGCCTGAATGTATGCCCGAATGTCCCTTCGCGAATCTGTTCATGACGCAGTTTCACAACTGCGTAATAGAAAAAAAGTTTTACCTATGTGAGTTGAATATACATATCTATCACAAAGCAGTTTCTCAGAAAACTTCTTTCCAATTTTTGTCTGAGGATATTTCCTTTTCCACCATAGCCATCCATATACCTCTGAATGTCCCCTGGTAGCGTTTTCTCCAAAGAGGTTTCTTTAATCCTCTATAGGAAGTAAAGTATAATTCGGTGAGTGGAATGCAAAGGTCACAAAACAGCTTCTCAGAAATCTTCTCTCCAGTATCTATCTGAAGATATTTCCATTTTCACCATAAGCCTCAATGTACTTTCGAGTATCCCTTAGCTGACTAAAATAAAACAGTGTTAGAACACTGCTGAATGAAAACAGAAGCTTAACTGAGAGTGGATTTCAAGTGGCATAGAGCAGTATCACAGAAACATTCCTTCTGGTGTTTATCGGAGTGTATTTCTTTTTCAGCATATTCTGAAGAGTGGTTCCAAATGTCCTTTCTTAGGTACCACAGAAACAGTGATTTCAAACTGCTCAATCCAAAGAGTGCTTTCACTCTATGAGATGAATACACACATCACAAAGCAGTTGCTCCAAAAGCTTCTCCCAGGTTTTCATCAGAAGAAGTTTCTTTTCTCATCCCAAGCCTATGGGCGCCACTTAATATCCCTTCACAGATTCCTCAAAGACACAGTTTCCAAACTGGGCAATGAAGTGGAAGCTTTAACTCTCAGAAGTGAATGCACACGTCATGGATTTTCCAAACTTAGCAACGTAGTGTAAGCTTTAACTCTCTGATATGAATGCACACGTTAGAAAGCAGTTTCTTGGACTGCTTCTGTCTTGGTTATATTTCAGGATATTTCAATTTTGGCCAGAGTCTTCAAGACACTGCAAATATCACATTTTCAGTTTTACAGGAACAATGTACAAACTGTTCCTTATGAGAAGAGAGGCGTAATTCCCTGAGGGGAATGCACACATCACAAAGCAATTTATCAGAAAGCTTCTCTCCAGTTTTATCTGAAGATATCTCCTTTTTCATTGTAGGCCTGAATGTGCTCAGGAATGTCCCTTCATGAATCCTTCCATCATGCAGTTTCAAAACTGCATAATAGAAAGAAAGTTTTATCTATGTGAAATGAATAGACATATCTATCAGTAAGCATTTTCACAGAAATGGTCTTTCCTGTTTTTGTCGAGGATATTTCCTTTTTCATCATAGCCGTCCATATACTCTCGAAAGTCCCTTGGTACCTCTTTCTCCAAGCAGGATTCCCAAATCCTCTAGAAGAAGAAAAGTATGACGTGTGAGTGCAGTGCACACGTCACAAAACAGCTCCTCAGACATCTTTTCTCCAGTATGTATCTGAAGATATTTCCGTTTTCACCATAAGCCTCAAAGCGCTCTCGAGTATCCTTTATCTGACTAATCAAAAACAGTGTTGGAATATTGCTCAATGGAAACAGAAGCTTAACTGTGGGGTGAAATTCAAGTGACCTGTAGCAGTTTCACAGAAATATTTCTTCTCGTTTTTAACGGAGGGTAATTATTTTTCAACATATTCTTAAGAGCGGTCCCAAATATCCTTTCTCAGGTTTCACAGAAACAGTGATTTCAAATGGTTCAATCCAAAGAATGATTTAATTCTATGAGATGAAAACACACATCACAAAGCGGTTCCTCCGAAAGCTTTTCTCCAGTTTTCATCGGAAGACGATTCCTTTCTCACCACAAGCCTCTAGGCTTCACTTAATATCCCTTCACAGATTCCTCAAGGACAGAGTCTCCAAACTGGACAATATAGGGTAAGTTTTAACTCTCTGAAGTGAATGCACACGTCGGAGAGCAGTCTCTTGGAACGCTTCTTTCCGGGTTTTATTTCAGGATATTTCACTTTTCACCGTAGTTTTCAATACGCTGCAAAATATCACTTTTGCAGTTTTACAGGAACAGTGTTGAAAAACTGCTTTATGTGAAAAGACGTATAACTCTCTGAATGGATTGCACATCACAAAGCAGTTTCTCAAAAAGCTTCTCTCCAGTTTTTATCTAAATATATTTCCTACTTCCCCAAAGGCATGAATGTGCTTCCGAATGTCCCTTCGTGAATACCTCTGTGATGCCATTTCAAAATTGCATAATAAAAAGAATGTTTTATCTATGTGGGATGAATACACATATCTATCACAAAGCAGTTTCACAGGAAACTTCTACCCAGTTTTCATCTGAGGTTATATTCATTTTCACCTTAGCCATCCATATACTCCCAAATGTCCCCTGTTAGCTTTTCCTCCAAACGGAATTCCCCAAACCTCTATGACAAGAAAAGTATAACTGTGTGAGTGTAATGCATACGTCATACAGCAGCTCCTCGGAAATCTCTCCAGTATCTATCTGAAGATATTTACGTTTATTCCATAAGCCTCAATGTGCTCCTGAGTATCCCTTAGCTGACTCACCTAACACAGTGTTAGAATACTGCTGAATGAAAACAGAAGCTTAACTGTGCGACTGGACTTCACGTGACCTAAAGCAATTTCACAGAATGTTTCCTTCTGCTTTTTATCAGAGGGTATTTCTTTTTCAGCATATTCTTAAGAACATTCCCAAATGTGCTTTCTCAGGTTCCACAGAAACAATGATTTCAAACCGCTCAATCCAAAGAATGATTTAACTCTATGAGATGAATACACACATCACAAACCAGTTGCTCCAAAAACTTCTCTCCAGTTTTCATTGTAAGACGTTTCCTCTCTCATCACAAGCCTCCGGGCGCCACTTAATATTCCTTCACAGATTCCTCAAAGACAGAGTTTCCAAACGGCAATGTACTGTAACCTTTAACTCTCTGAAATGAATGCACACTTCAGAGAGCAGTTTCTTGGAATGCTTCTTTCTGGATTTTATTTCAGGATATTTCACTTTTCGCCTTAGTTTTCAATGAGCTGCAAAATATCACCTTTTCAGTTTTACAGGAGCAGTGTTCAAACACTGCTTTCTGAGTGGAATGCACACATCACAAATCAGTTTCTCAAAAAGCTTCTTTACAGTTTTTATCTGACGATATTTCCTCTTTCCCGAAAGGCATGAAGGTGCTCCCGAATATCCCTTCACGAATCCATCCCTGACGCAGTTTCAAAACTGTGTAATAGAAAGTTTTATCTAGGTGAGAGAAACAGACATATATATCACAAAGCAGTTTCACAGAAAACTTCTTTCCAGTATTTGTCTGAGGATATTTCCTTTTTCATCATAGCCGTCCATATACTTTTGAATGTCCCCTGGTAGCGTTTCCTCCAAGCGAGATTCCCTAATCCTCTATGTGAAGAAAAGTATAACTCTGTGAGAGGAATGCACTCATCATAAAGCAGCTCCTCGGAAATCTTCTCTCTGGTATCTATCAGAAGATATTTCCGTTTTCATCGTAAGCCTCAAAGCGCTTCCAACTATCTCTTAGCTGTCTAACCTAAAATAGTGTTATAATACTGCTCAATAAGAACAGAAGCTTCACTGTGCAGGTGGACTTCACGTGACCTAGAGCACTTTCACAGAAAGTTTACTTCTGGTTTTTATTGGAGAGTATTTTTTTTTTCAGCATATTCTTAGGAGCATTTCACATATCCTTTCTCAGATTCCACAGATGCAGTGATTTCGAACTGCTAAATTTAAAGAATGATTTAACTCTATGTGATGAATACACACATGACAAAGCAGTTCCTCTGAAAGCTTCTCTCCAGTTTTCATGGGAAGACGTTTCCATTCTCACCACAAGCCTCTGGGCGCTACTTAATATCCCTTAACAGATTCCTGAAAGACAGAGTTTCCAAACTGAGCAAAGTAGTGTAAGCTTTAACTCTCTGAAATGAATGAAAACGTCAGAGAGCAGTTTACTGGAACGCTTCTTTCTGGTTTTATTTCAGGATATTTCAATTTCCGCCATAGTCTTGAACGAGCTGCAAAGTATCACATTTTCAGTTTAATGGGAACAGTGTTGAAACACTGCCTTATGAGAAAAGAGGTATGCCTCCCTGAGGGGAAGGCATACATCACGAAGCAGTTACTCAGAAAGCTTCTCTTCAGTTTTTATCTGAAGATATCTCCTCTTTCCTCACAGGACTGAATGTGCTCCCCAATGTCCCTTCCCGAATCCATCCATGATGCAGTTTCAAAACTGCACAATAGAAAGTTTTATCTATGTGAAATGAATAGACATATCTATCACAAAGAGTTACAGAAAGCTTCCTTCCAGTTTTTGTCTGAGGATGTTTCTTTTTCACCACGGCCGTCCATACACTTCCGAATGTCTCCTGGTAGCTTTTCTCCAAACGGAATACCCCAATCCTCTATGAGAAGAAAAGTATAACTCTCTGAGTGGAAAGCACACGTCACAAAGCAGCTCCTCGGAAATCTTCTCTCCAGTATCTATCTGAAGATATTTCCGTTTTCACTGTAAACCTCTAAGCACTCCCGAATATCACTTTGCAGACTAAACAAAAACAGTGTTATTATACTGCTCAATGAAAACAGAAACTTAAGCGTGCGATTGGAACTCACGTGACCTAGAGCAATTTCACAGAACGTTTCCTTCTGGTTTTCAACGGAGGGTAATTCTTTTTCAGCATATTCTCCAAGCAATCCCAAATGTGTTTTCTCAGGTTCCACAGAAACAGTGATTTCAAACTGCTCGATCCAAAGAATGATTTGACCTTATGAGATAAATAAACACATCACTAAACAGTTGCTCCGAAAGCTTCTCTCCGGTATTCATCAGAAGACATTTCCTTTCTCTACACAAGGCTCCAGACACCACTTAATATCCCTTTACAGATTCCTCAAAGACAGAGTTTCCAAACTGGGCAACGTAGTGTAACCTTTAACTATCTGAAGTAAATGCACACGTCAGAGAGCAGTTTGTTGGATCACTTCTCTCTGGGTTTCATTTCAGGACATTTCACATTTCGCCGTAGTCTTTAATGTGCTGCAAATTACCACCTTTTCAGGTTTACAGGAACAAAGTTCAAACACTGCCTTATGAGAAAGAGGTATAACTCCCTTAGTGGAATGCACACATCACAAAGCAGTTTCTCAGAAAGCTTCTCTCCAGTTTTTATCTGAAGATATCTGCTATTTTCCCACAAGCCTGAATATGCTCCAGAATGAACCTTCGCAAATGGTCCATGATGCAGTTTCAAAACTGCGTATTAGAAAGAAAGTTTTACCTATTTGAGAGGAATGGACATATCTATCACAAAGCAGTTTCACAGGAAGATTCTTTCCAGTTTTTGCCTGAGGATATCTTCTTTTTCACCTTAGCCGTCCATGTACTCCTGAATGTCCCCTGGTAACGTTTTCTCCAAGTGGTATTCCCCAATCCTCTATGAGCAGAAATGTATAACTCTGTGAGTCGAGTGCACATGTCACAAAGCAGCTCATGGGAAATCTGCTCTCCAGTTTCTATCTAAAGATAATTCCATTTTCAATGTAAGCCTCAAACTGCTCCCGAGTATCACTTCGCAGACAAAACAAAAACAGTGTTAGAATACTGCTCAATGAAAACAAAAGCTTAACTGTGTGAGTGGACTTCACGTGACCTGGAGGAGTTTCACAGAAAGTTTCCTTCTGGTTTTTATCGGAGGGTATTTGTTTTTCAGCATATTCTAACGAGTGTTTCCAAAGTTCCTTTCTCAGTTTAAACGGAAAGTGATTTCAAACTGCTCAATCCATAGTATGATTTATCTCTATGAGATGAATAAACACATCTCAAAGCAGTTGCCCTAAAAGCTTCTCTCCAGTTTTCATCAAAAGATGGTTAATTTCTCTCTCAAATCCTCTGGGCGTCACTTGAAACCCCTTCACAGATTCTTCAAAGACAGAGTTTCCAAACTGTTCCATGTAATGCAAGTTTTAACTCTCTGAAATGAATGCACACGTCAGAGAGCAGTTTCTTGGAACTCTTCTTTCTGGGTTTTATTTCAGGATATTTCACTTTTCACCATAGTCTTCAATGTGCTGAAAATATCACTTTTTCTGTTTTACAGGTACAGTGTTCAAACAGTGCCTTCTGAGGGAAGAGTTATAACTCCCTGAGTGGAATGCACACATCTAAAGCAGTTTTTCAGAAAGCTTTTCCCCAGTTTTTATCTGAAGATATTTCCTATTTCCCCACCGTCCTGTATGTGCCCCTGAATGTCCCTTCGAGAATCACTTCATGATGCATTTTCTTTTTTTTTCTTTTTCTTTTTTTTAAATCAGAGAGGGGTGTGTTTATTTTCTTACATTTAAAAAAAGCTGAACTTAAGTAGTCCGGGGCTGGTATGTCAGCAAAGGCCCAGGGTCCTTCCTGCGTTCTGTGTCAGCATGATGCATTTTCAAAACTGGGTAATTTAGAGAACGTTTTATCTATGTGAGAGGAATAGACATATTTATAACAAAGCATTTTCTCAGAAAACTTCTATCCAGTTTTTGTCTGAGGATATTTCCTTTTTCACCACATCTATCCATATACTCCCGAATGGCTCCTGGTTAGAATACTGCTCAATGAAAACAGAAGCTTAACTGTGCGAGTGGACTTCACATGACCTAGAGCAGTTTCACAGAAAGTTTCCTTCTGGTTTTTATCAGAGGATATTTACTTTTCAGCATATTCTGAAGAGTGTTCCCAAATGTCCATTCTCAGGTTCCACAGAAACACTGATTTAAAACTGCTCAATCCAAGGAATGATTTATCTCTATGAGATGAATACACACATCACAAAGCAGTTGTTTTGGAAGCTTCTCTCCAGTTTTCATCGGAAGACTTTTCTTTTCTCACCACAAGCTTCTGGGAGCCAGTTAATATCCCTTCAGAGATTCCTCAAAGACAGAGTTTCCAAACTGGGAAACGTAGTGTAAGCTTTAACTCTTAAATGAATGCACACGTCAGAGAGCATTTTCTTGGAATGCTTCCTTCTGGTTTTTATTTCAGGGTATTTCACTTTTCGCTATAGTTTTCAATGCATGGTAAAATATCACGTTTTCAGTTTTACAGAAACAGTTTCATACACTGCCTTATGAGAAAAGAGGTAGAACTCCTGGAGTGGAATGCACACATCACAAAGCAGTTTCTCAGATGGCTTCTCTACAGTTTCTATCTGAAGATATCTCCTATATCCCCACAGGCCTGGAAGTGCTCCCGAATATCCCTTCATGAATTGGCCCATGACACAGTTTAAAAACCACACAACAGAAAGAAAGTTTTATCTATGTGAGATGGAGAGACATACCTATCCAAAGCAGTTTCACAGAAAGTTTCTTTCCAGTTTCCATCTAAGGATATTTCCTTTTTCACCATAGACATCCATATACTCCCGAATGACTTGCCGTAATTTTTTTCTCAGAACGTTGTTTTCCAGTCCTCTATGAGAAGAAAAGTATAACTCTGTGAGTGGAATGCAACCATCACAAAACAGCTCCTCGGAAATCTACTCTCCAATATCTCTTTCAAAATATTTCCATTTTCACTGTAAGCCTCAAAGCGCTCCCGAGTATTCCTTAGCTGACTACGCTAAAACAGTGTTAAAATACTGCTCAATGAAAACAGAAGTTTAACTGTGTGAGTCCACTTCACGTGACCTAGAGCAGTTTCACAGAAAGTTTCCTTGGGTTTTTGTCGGAGGTTATTTCTTTTGGAGCAAACTTTTAAACACGTTCCCAAATGTCCTTTCTCAGGTTCCACAGAAACAGTGATTTGAAACACTCAGTCCAAAGAATGATTTAACTCTATGAGATGAATTTCGCACATCAAAAGGCAGTTGCCCCAAAAGCTTCTCTCCAGTTTTCATCAGAAGATGATTAATTTCTCAACAGAAGCATCCGGGAACCACTTAATATCCCTTCACAGATAGCTCAAAGACAGAGTTTCCAAATGGGGTAACGTAGTGTAAGCTTTAACTCTTTGAAATGAATGAACACGTCAGAGAGCAGTTTCTTGGAATGCTTCTTTCTGGGTTTTATTTCAGGACATTTCACTTTTCACCATAGTTTGCAATGTGCTGCAAAATAAAAATTTTTGAGTTTTACAAGAACAGTATTCAAACACTGCCTTATAAGGAAAGAGGGATAACTCCCTGAGTGGAATGCACACATCACAAAGAATTTTCTCAGGAAAGATCTCTCCAGTTCTTAACTGAAGATTTTACCTATTTCCCCACATGCCTGAATTTGCTCCCAAATGTCCCTTCGCAAATCCTTCCATGACGCAGTTTCAAAACTGCGTAATAGAAAGAAAGATTTATCTATGTGTGAGGAATAGACATATCTATCACAAAGCATTTTCAGAGAAAGATTCTTTCCAGTTTTTGTCTGAGGATAATTCCTTTTTCATCACAGCCCTCCATATACTCTTGAATGTCCCCTGGTAGCGTTTTCTCCAAGTGGGATTCCCCTATCCTCTATCAGAAGAAAAACATAACTCTGTGAGTGGAATGCACACGTCACAAAACATCTCCTCGGAAATCTACTCTCCAGTATCTCTGAAGATATTTCCGTTTTCACCATAAGCCTCAAAGCACTCCCGAGTGTTCCTTAGCTGACTAAACTAAAACAGTGTTAGAATACTGCTCAATGAAAACAGAAGTTTAACTGTGTGAGTGGACTTCATGTGACCTAGAGCAGTTTCACAGAAAGTTTCCTTGTGGTTTTTATTGGAGGGTATACGTTTTTGAGCATATTCTTAAAAGCGTTCCCATATGTGATTTTTCACGTACCACAAAAGCAGTGATTTCAAACAGCTCAATCTAAAGTATTATTTAACTCTATGAGATTAATACACACATCACAAATCAGTTGCTCCAAAAGCTTCTCTCGAGTTTTCATCAGAAGACATTTCCTTTCTCAGCACAAACCTCCATGTGCCACTTAATATCCCTTCACAGATTCCTCAAAGACAGAGTTTCCAAACTGGGCAACGTAGTGTAAGCATTAACACTTTGAAATGAATACACACGTCAGAAAGCAGTTTCTTGGGACACTTCTTTCTGGGATTTATTTCAGAATATTTCATTTTTCACCATAGTCTTCAAGGTGCTGCAAAATATCACTTTTTCAGTTCTACATGAACAGGGTTCAAACACTGTCTTATGAGAAAAGAGGTATAACTCCCTGAGTGGATTGCACACATCACAAAGCAGTTTCTGAGAAAGTTTCTTTCCAGTTTTTATCTGAAGATATGTCCTATTTCCCCATAGGCCTTAATGTCCTCCTGAATGTCCCTTCGTGAATCCGTCCATAACTCAGTTTCAAAACTGTGAAATAGAAAGAATGTTTTATCTATGTGAGATGAATAGACATATCTATCACAAAGCAGTTTCACAGAAAGCTTCTTTCCAGTTTTTGTCTGAGGATATTTCCTTTTTCACCATAGCCATCCATATTCTTCCAAAAGTCCCCTGGCAGAGTTTTCTCCAAGCGGGAACAACCAATCCTCTATGAGAAGAAAAGTATAACACTGTGAGAGGAATGCACTTATCACAAAGCAGCTCCTTGGAAATGTTCTCTCCAGTTTCTATCTGAAGATATTTCCGTTTTCACCAATAGCCTCAAAGAGCTCCCGAGTATCACTTTGCAGACTAAACAAAAACAGCTTTAGAATCCTGCTCAATGAAAACAGAAACTTAACTGTGAGAGTGGACTTCACGTGACCTAGAGCAGCATCACAGAAAGTTCACTTCTGGTTTTTTTATAAGGGTATTTCTTTTTCAGCATATTCTTAAGAGCTTTCCCAAATGTCCTTTCTCAGGTTCCACAGAAACAGTGATATCAAAGGGCTCAATCCAAAGAATTATTTAATTCTATGAGATGAATACACACATCACAAAGCAATTTCTGAGAAATCTTCTCTCCAGTTTTTATCTGATGATATATATTTCCCCACAGGCCTGAATGTGCTCCTGAATGTCCCTTCCTGAATCCGTCCATGAGGCAGTTGCAAAACCCCATAATAGAAAGAAAGTTTTATCTATGTGAGATGAATACACTTATCTATCACAAAGCACTTTCAGAGAAAGCTTCTTTCCAATTTTTGTCTGAGGATATTTCCTTTTTCACCATAGCTGTCCATGTATTCACGAATGTCCTCTTAGCTTTTTCTCCAAAAGGGATTCCCCAATACTCTATGAGAAGAAATGTATAACTCTGTGAGAGGAATGCACATGTCACAAAGTAGCTCCTTGGAAATCTTCTCTCCAGTATGTATCTGAAGATATTTTCATTTCCACCATAAGCCTCAAAGCCCTCATGAGTATCTGTTAGCTGACTACTGTAAAACAGTGTTAGAATAGTGCTCAATGAAAACAGAAGCTTCAATGTGTGAGTGGACTTCACGTGACCTAGAGCAGTTTCACAGAAAGATTCCTTCTGCTTTCTATCGGTGAGTATTTCTTTTTCAGCATATTCTTAAGAGCGTTCCTAAATGTCCTTTCTCAGATTCCACAGAAAGAGTGATTTCAAACTGCTCAATTCAAAGAATGATCTAACTCTATGAGATGAATAGACGCATCACACAGCAGTTTCTCTGGAAGCTTCCCTCCTGTTCTATTCGCAAAATGTTTCCTTTCTCACCACAATTCTCCAGCACCACTAAAAATCCCTTCACAGATTCCTCAAAGACAGGGTTTCCAAACTGTGCCACGTACTGTAACCTTTAACTATCTGAAAAGAATGCACACGTCAGAGAGCAGTTTCGTTGAATACTTTTCTCTGAGTTGTATTTCAGAATTTTCACTTTTCACCATAGTGTTCAATGTGCTGCAAAATATCACTTTTTCAGGTTTTCAGGAACAGTGTTCAAAACTGCCTTCTGTGAAAAGAGGTATAACTGCCTGAGTGGAATGCACACATCACAAAGCATTTTCTCAGAAAACTTCTCTCCAGTTTTTATCTGAACATATCTCCTATTTCCTCTCAAGTCTCAATGTCCTCCCAAATGTCCCTTCGCAAATCCTTCTATGATGCTGTCTCAAAAGTGCATCATAGAAAAAATATTTTATCTATGTGAGATGAATACACATATCTATCACAAAGTAGTTTCACAGAAAACTTCTTTCCAGTTTTTGTCAGGGGATATTTCCTTTCTCACCTTAGGGGTCCATATAGTCCCGAACGTCCTCTGGTAGCTTTTTCTCCAAATGAAATTCCCCAAACCTTTATGTCAAGAAAAGTATAACTCTGTGAATGGAATGCACAAGTCAAAAGGCAGCTCCTCGGAAATCTTCTCTCCAGTATCTACCTGAAGATATTTCTGTTTTCACCATTAACCTCAATGTGCTCCCGAGTATCGCTTAGCTGACTAACCTAACACAGTGTTAGAATACTGCTGAATGAAAACAGAAGCTTAACTGTGTGACTGGACTCCACGTGACCTAGAGCAATTTTATAGAAGGTTTCCTTCTGCTTTTTATCAGAGGGTATTTCTTTTTCAGCATATTCTTAAGAGCACTCCCAAATGTGCTTTCTCAGGTTCCACAGAAGCAATGATTTCAAATCGCTCAATCCAAAGAATGATTTAACTCTATGGGATGAATACACACATCACAAACCAGTTGCTCCGAAAACTTCTCTCCAGTTTTCATTGTAAGATGTTTCCTCTCTCACCATAAGCCTCCGGGCGCCACTTAATATTCCTTCACAGATTCTTCAAAGACAGAGTTTCCAAACTGGGCAATGTAGTGTAATGTTTAACTCTCTGAAATGAATGCACACCTCAGAGAGCAGTTTCTTGGAATGCTTCTTTCTGGATTTTATTTCAGGATATTTCACTCTTGCCATAGTTTTCAAGGTGCAGCAAAATATCACTTTTTCAGTTTTACAGGAAGAGTGTTCAAACACTGCTTTATGAGAAAAGAAGTATAACTCTCTGAATGGATTGCACACATCCCAAAGCAGTTTCTCAAAAAGCTTCTCTCCAGTTTTTATCTGAAGATATTTCCTATTTCTCGAAAGGAGTGAAGGCGCTCCTGATATCCCTTCATGAATCCGTCCATGACGCATTTTAAAAACTGTGTAATAGAAACACAGCTTTATCTATGTGAGATGAACAGACATATCTATCACAAAGCAGTTTTATGGAAAATTTTTCTCTAATTTTTGTCTGAGAATATTTCCTTTTTCACAATACCCCTACATATACAACCGAATGTCTGCTGGTAGCGTTTTCTCCAAGCAGGATTCCCCAATCCTGTATGAGAAGAAAAGTATAATTCTGTGAGTGGAATGCACACGTCACAAAGCAACTCCTTGGTAATCTTTTCTCCAGTTTCTATCAGAAGATGTTTCCGTTTTCACCATAAGCCTCAAAGTGCTCATGAGTATCACTTCGCATGCTAAACAAAAACATCCCTTTACAGACTCCTCAAAGAAAGAGTTTTCAAACTGGGCAATGTGATGTAAGGTTTACCTCTCAGAAATGAATGTACACATCATAGAGCACTCTCTTGGAATGCATCTTTCTGGGTTTTATTTCTGGATATTTCACTTTTCGCCATAGTCTTCAATGCACTGCAAATTATCACTTTTTCAGTTTTGCAGGAACAGTGTTCAAACACTGTCTCATGAAAAAAGAGGTATAACTCCCTGATTTGAATGCACACATCACAAAGCAGTTTCTTAGAAACCTTCTCTCCAGTTTTTATCTGAAGATATGTCCTATTTCCCCACAGGCCTGAATGTTCTCCTGAATGTCCCTTCGAGAATCCATCCTGGGTGCAGTTTCAAAACTGCATAATAGAAAGAAAGTTTTATTTACGTAAGAGGAATAGACATATCTATCACAAAGCAATTTCACAGAAAGCTTCTTTCCAGTATTTGTCTGAGGATATTTCCTTTTTCAGCATAGTCGTCTATACACTTCTGAATGTCCCCTGGTAGTTTTTTCTCCAAATGGGATTCCCCAATCCTCTATGAGAAGAAAAGTATAACTCTGTGGGTGGAATTCACACGTCACAAAGCAGCTCCTCGGAAATCTTCTCTCCAGTATCTAATTGAAGATACTTCCATTTTCACCGTAAGCCTCAAAGCGCTCCCGAGTATCCCTTCACTGACTAACCTAAAACAGTGTTAGAATACTGCTCAATGAAAACAGAAGCTTAACTCAGTGAGGTGAATTCACCTGATCTAAAATAGTTTCCCTGAAAGTTTCCTTCTGGTTTTTATTGGAGGGTATTTCTTTTTCAACATATTCGATTTAACTCTCTTTGATGAATACACACATCAAAAAGAAGTTGCTCTGAAAGCTTCTCTTCAGTTTTCATTGGAAGACATTTCCTTACTCACCACAATCCTCAGGGCACCACTTAATATCCCTTCACAGATTCCTCAATGACAGAGTTTCCAAACTGGACAATGTACTATAAGCTTTTACTCTCTAAAATGAATGCACACATTGCAGAGAAGTTTCTTGGAACGCTTCTTTCTGGGTTTTCTTTCTGGTTATTTCACTTTTTGCCATAGTCCTAAACGTGCTGCAAAATATCACTTTTTCAATTTTACTAGAACAGTGTTCAAACACTGCCTTATGACAAGAGAAGTACGATTCCGTCAGTAGAATGTGCACATCACAATGTAGTTTCTCAGATAGCTTCTCTCCAGATTTTATCTGAAGATATTTCCAATTTCCCCACAGGCCTGAATGTGCTCCCGGATGTCCCCTCCCAAATCCGTGCATTACACCATTTCAAAACTGAGTAACAGAAAGAAAGTTTTATCTCTCTGAGATGAAGAGACATATCTATCATAAAGCAGTCTCACAGAAAGCTTCTTTCCAATTTTCATCTGAGGATATTTCCTTTTACACCATAGCCATCCATACACTCCCAAATGTCTCCTGGTAGCTTTTTCTCCAAACGGGATTCCCCAATCCTGTAAGAGAATAAAAGTATAACTCTGTGAGTGGAATGCACAAGTCACAAAACAGCTCCTCAGAAATCTTCTCTCCAGTAACTATGTGAAGATATTTCCGTATTCACCATAAGCCTCAAAGCGCTCCCGAGTGTCCCTTAGCTGACTCAACTAAAACAGTGTTAGAATACTGCTCAATGAAAACAGAAGCTTAACTGTGCGAGTGGAATTCACGTGACCTAGAACAGTTTCACAGAATGTTTCCTTCTGGTTTTTATCTGAGGGTATTCCCTTTTCAGCATATTCCTAAGAGCGTTCCCAAACACCCTTTCTCAGGTTCCACGGAAACAGTGATTTCAAACCTCTCAGTGTAATGTATGATTTAAGTCTATGAGATGAATACACACTTCACAAGGTAGTTGCTCCGAAAGCTTCTCTCCAGTTTTCATTGGAAGACGTTTCCTTTCTCACCACAAACTTCCTTATGCCACTTAATATCGCTTCACAGATTCCTCAAAGACAGAGTTTCCAAACTGGGCAACGTAATGTAAGCTTTAACTCTCTGAAATGAATGCACACGTCAGAGAACAGTTTTTTGGAACACTTCTTTCTGGGTTTTATTTCATGATATTTCACTTTTTGCCATAGCCTTCAATGCTCTGCAAAAAGGTCACTTTTATGGTTTTATAGTAACAGTGTTCAGACACTGCCTTAAGAGAAAAGAGGTATGACTCCCTGAGTGGAATGTCCAAATCACAAAGCAGTTTCTCAGAAAGTTTCTCTTCGGTTTTTATCTGAAGATATCTCCTTTCTCCCCACAGGCCTGAATGTGCTCCCGAATGTCCCCTCGTGAATCCATGCACTACGCAGTTTCAAAACTGCGTAATAGAAAGAAAGTTTTATCTATGTTATGTGAACAGACATACCTATCACAAAGCAGCTTCACAGAAAGCTTCTTTCCAGTTTTTGTCTGAGGACATTTCCTTTTTCACCATAGCAGTACATATACTCTTGAATGTTTCCTGGTAGCTTTTTCTCCAAACGGGATTCCCCAATATTCTCTGTGCAGAAAGGCATAACCCTGTGAGTGGAATGTACATGTCACAAAGCAGCTCCTGGGAAACCTTTCCAGTTTCTAACTGAAGGCATTTTTTTTTTCACAGTAAACCTCAAAGCGCTCCTGAATATCACTTCATGGACTAAAAAAAAACATTGTTAGAATATTACTCAATGAAAACAGAAGTTTAACTGTGTGAGTGGAATTCAGGTGACCTAGAACAGTTTCACAGAAAATTTCCTTCTGGTTTATTGGAGTGTATTTCTTTTTCACCATATTCTTCAGGGCGTTCCCAAACGTCCTTTCTCAGGTCCCAAACAAACAGTGATTTCAAACTACTCAATGCAAAGAATGATTTAGCTCTATGAGATGAACACACACATCACAAAGCAGTTGCTCCAAAAGCTTCTCTCCAGTTTTCATCGGGAGTCATTTCCTTTCTCAACACAAGCCTCTGGGTGCCACTTAATATCCCTTCACAGATTCCTCACAGACAGAGTTTCCAAACTGGGCAATTTAGTGTAAGCTTTAACTCTCAGAAATGAATGCACACGTTAGGGAGTAGTTTCCTAGAACGCTTCTTTCTGGATTTTATTTCACGATATTTCACTTTTCACCATAGTCTTCAATGCGCTGCAGAATATCACTTTTTCAGTTTTCAGGAATAGTGTTCAAACAGTGCCTTCTGAGAAAAGAGGCATAACTCCCTAAGTGGAATGCGCACATCACAAAGCAGTTTCTAGGAAAGCTTGTCTTCAATTTTTATTGAAAATACATCGTATCTCCCCACAGGCATGAAGGTGATCCCAAATGTCCCTTCGTGAAGCCGTTCTTGATACAGTTTCAAAACTGCGTAACAGATACAAAATTTTATCTATGTGAGATGAATAAACATATCTATCACAAAGCAGTTACACAGAAAGCTTCTTTCCGGTTTTCATCTGAGGATATTTTCTTTTTCACCATAGCCATCCAAATACACCCGATTGTCCCCTGGTAGCTTTTTCTCCAAACGGTATTCTATCATCCTTTATGAGAAGAACAGTATAACTCTGTTAGTGGAATGCACACGTCACAAAGCAACTCCTCGGAAATGTTTTCTTCAGTATCTATCTGAAGATGTTTCCATTTTCAACATAAACCTCAAAGGTACTCCAGAGTATCCCTTAGCTGACAAACCTAAAACAGTGTTAGAATACTGCTCAATGAAAAAAGTAGATTAACTGTGCGAGTGCACTTCCCATGACCTAAAACAGTTTCACAGAAAGTTTCCTTCTGGTTTTTATCAGACGTTACTTCTTTTTCCACGTATTCTCAAGAGCGTTCCCAAATGTCCTTTCCCAGGTTCCACAGAAGCAGTGATTTCAAACTGCTCAATCCAAAGAATGATTTGACACTATGAGATGAATAGACACATCACAAAGCAGTTGCTCTGAAAGCTTCTCTCCAGTATTCATTGGAAGACGTTTCCTTTCTCAACACAAGCGTCTGGGCGCCACTTAATATCCCTTTACAGATTCCTCAAAGACTGAGTTTCCAAACTGGGCAACATAGTGTAAGCTTTAACTCTCTGAAGTAAATGCACACGTCAGAGAGCAGTTTCTTGGAACGCTTCTTGCTGGGTTTCGTTTCAGGACATTTTGCTTTTTGCTGTAGTCTTTAATGCGCTGCAAAATATCACCTTTTCAGTTTTACAGGAACAATGTTCAAACACTGCTTTATGAGAAAAAGGTATAACTCCGTGAGTGGAATGCACACATCACAAAGCAGTTTCTTAGAAAGCTTTTCTCCAGTTTTTATCTGAAGATATCTCCTATTTTCCTACAGGCCTGAATATGCTCCCAAATGACCCTTCGCAAATGGTCCATAAAGCAGTTTCATAACTGCGTATTAGAAAGAAAGTTTTACCTATGTGAGAGGAATGGACATATCTATCACAAAGCAGTTTCACGGAAAGCTTCTTTCCAGTTTTTGTCTGAGGATATTTCTTTTTCACCATAGCCATCCATACATTCCCAAATGTCCCCTGGTAGCATTTTCTCCAAGTGATATTCCCCAATCCTCTATGAGCAGAAATGTATAACTCTGTGAGTGGAATGCACACATCACAAAGCAGCTCCTGAGAAATCTTCTCTCCAGTTCCTATATGAAGATAATTTCTTTTTCACCATAAACCTCAAACACCGTCTGCTCAAACTTTGCAGACGAAACCAAAACAGTGTTAGAGTACTGCTCAATGAGAACAGAATCTTAACTGTGTGAGTGGGGACTTAACAGAACCTAGAGCATTTTCACAGAATTTTCCTTCTGGTTTTTATTGGAGCTTATTTCTTTTTCAGCATATTCTAAATAGGGTTCCCAAATGTCCTTTCTCAGTTTAAACAGAAACAGTGATTTCAAACTCCTCAATCCAAAGAATGATTTATCTCTATGAGATGAATACGCACATCTCAAACCAGTTGCCCTAAAAGCTTCTCTCCAGTTTTCATCAGAAAATGATTAATTTCTCTCCCAAAGCCTCCAAGTGCCAATTAATATGCCTTCACAGATTCCTCAAAGACAGATCTTCCAAACTGTTCAATGTAATGTAAGTTTTCATTCTCTAAAATGGATGCACACATCAGAGAGCATTTTCTTGGAATGCTTTTTCTGGGTTTTATTTCAGGATATTTCACTGTTTGTCATAGTCTTCAATGCACTGCAAAATATCACTTTTTCAGTTTTACAGGTACAGTGTTCAAACACTGCCTTATGAGAAAAGAGTGGTAACCCCCTGAGTGGAATGCACACATCTAAAGCAGTTTTTCAGAAAGCTTTTCCCCATTTCTTTCTGAAGCTATTTCCTATTTCCCCACCATCCTGAATGTGCTCCCGAATGTCCCTTCGAGAATCCCTCAATGACACAGTTTCAAAACTGGGTAATGTAGAGAAAGTTTTATCTTTGTGAGATGAATAGACATATTTATAGCAAAGCAGTTTATCAGAAAACGTCTATCCAGTTTTTGTCTGAGGATATTTCCTTTTACACCATAGCTGTCCATATACTCCCGAATGGCCCCTGGTAGGTTTTTCTCCAAATGGGATTCCCAAATCCTCTATGAGAAGAAGAGTATAACTCTGTGAATGGAATGCATTTGTCACAACGAAATTTCTCGGAAATCTTCACTCCAGTATCTGTCTGAAGATATTTCCGTTTTCACCATAAACCACAAAGTGCTCCCGAGTTTCCCTTAGCTGTCTAAAATAAAACAGAGTTAGAATACTGCTCAATGAAACAGAAGCTTACCTGTGCGAGTGGACTTCACGTGACCTAGAGCAAATTCACAGGAAGATTCTATCTGGTTTTTATCGGAGGGTATTTTTTTCAGCATATTCTTCAGAACGTTCCCAAATATCCTTTCTCAGGTTCCAAAGAAGCAGTGGTTTCAAACTGCTCAATTCAAAGAATGATTTAACTCTATTGGAAGAATACACATATCTCAAAGCAGTTGCCCCAAAGCTTCTGTCCAGTTTTCATTGGAAGATGATTAATTTCTCAACAGAAGCCTCTGGGCAAACTTAATATCCCTTCACAGATTACACAAAGACAGAGTGTACAAGCTGGGCAACATAGTGTAAGCTTTAACTCTGATATGAATGCACACATCAGAGAAAAGTTTCTTGGAATGCTTCTTTATGAATTTTATTTCAGGACATTTCACTTTTCACCATAGTCTGCATTGCTCTGCAAAATATCACTTTTTGAGTTTTACAGGAAGAGTGTTCAAACACTGCCTTATGAAAGAAGAGGTATAACTCCCTCAGTGAAATGCACACATCACAAAACATTTTCTCATAAAGCTACTTTCTAGTGTTTAACTGAAGATATTTCCAATTTCCCCACAGGCCTGAATGTGCTCCCGAATGTCCCTTCGGGAATCCTTTCATGACGCAGTTTCAAAACTGCGTAATAGAAATAAAGATTTAACTATGTGAGATGAAAGACATATCTATCACAAAGCAGTTTCAGAGAAAGCTTCTTTCCGATTTTTGTCAGAGAATATTTCCTTTTTCACCACAGCCCTCCTTATAGTCCTGAATGTTCCCTGGTAGCGTTTTCTCCAAGCAGGATTCCCCTATCCTCTGTGAGAAGAAAAGTATAACTCTGTGAGTGGAATGCACATGTCACAAAGCAGGTCCCTGGAAATTTTCTCTCCAGTTTCTATCTGAAGATATTTCCATTTTCACTGTAAGCCTCAAAGTACTCACGAGTATCACTTTGCTGACTAAACAAAAACAGTGTTAGAAAACCACTCAATGAAACAGAAGCTTAACTGTAGGAGTGGACTTCAAATGACCTAGAACAGTTTCACAGAAAGTTTCCTTCTGGTTTTTATCAGAGGGTATTTCCTTTTCAGCCTATTCTTAAGAGCATTCCCAAAGGTCCATTCTCAGGTTCCACAGAAACACTGATTTCAAACTGCTCAATCCAAAAAATGATTTATCTCTATGAGATGAATACACACATCACAAAGCACTTGCTTCGAAAGCTTCTCTCCAGTTTTTATTTAAAGATATCTCCTGTTTCCCCACAGCCCTGAATGTGCTCCTGGATGTCCTTTCATGAATCCATCCTTGACACAGTTTCAAACTGTGTAATGGAAAGAACGTTTAATCTATGTGAGATGAATAGACACATCTATCACAACGCAGAGTCACAGAAAGCCTTTTTCCACTTTCTGTCTGACGATATTTTCTTTTTCACCATAGCTGTCCATATAACCTGGAATGTTGCCTGGTAGCATTTACTCCAAAAGGGATTCCTCAATCCTCTGAGAGAAGAAAAGTATAACTCTATGAGTGGAATGCACACATCACAAAGAAGCTCCTTGGAAGTCTTCTCTCCAGTATCTATCTGAAGATATTTCCATTTTCACCATAAGCCTCAAAACACTCCCAAGTATCCCTTAGCTGACTAACCTAAAACAGTGTGAGAATACTGCTCAATAAAAACAGAAGCTTAACTGTGTGAGTGGAATTCACGTGACCTAGAAAAATTACACAAAATATTTCCTTCTGGTTTTTATCAGAGGGTATTTCTTTTTCAGCATATTCTTTAGAGCGTTCACAAATATCCTCTATCAGGTTCCACGGAAACAGTGATTTCAAACTGCTAGATCCAAAGAATGATTTAAATCTATGAGATGAATACAGACATCACAAAGCAGTGGCTTCAAAAGTTTCTCTTCAGTTTTCATCAAAAGACGTTTCCTTTCTCCACAAGCCTCTGAGCGCCACTTAATATCCCTTCATAGATTCCGCAAAGACTGAGTTTCCAAACTGGGCAACGTAGTGTAAGCTTTAACTCTCTGAAATGTATGAACACTTCAGACAGCAGATTCTTAGAAGGCTTCTTTCAGGGTTTTGTTTCCGGATATTTCACTTTTTGCCGTAGTCTTCAAAGAGCTGCAAAATATCACTATCTCAGTTTTACAGGAACAGTGTTCAAACACTGCCTTTTGTCCAAAGAAGTATAACTCCCTGAGTTGAATGCACATTTCACAAAGCAGTTTCTCAGAAAGCTTCTCCCCATTTTTTATCTGAAAATATTTCTCATTTCCCCACAGGCCTGAATGTACTCCCAAATGCCCCTTCGCAAATCCGTCCATGACTCAGTTTCAATACTGTGTAATAGAAAGAAAGTTTTATCTGTCTGAGTGGAATAGACATATCTATCACAAAGTAGTTTCTCAGAAATATTCTATGAGTATTTGTCTTAGGATATTTCCAATTTCACCATAGCAGTCTATAAACTCCTGAATGTTCCCTGGTAGCGTTTTCTTCAAGCAGGATTCCACAATCCCCTCTGAGAATAAAAGTAAAACTCTGTGAGTGGCATGCACACGTCACAAAGCAGCTCCTCGGAAATCTTCTTTCCAGTATCTACCTGAAGATATTTCCATTTTCACAGCAAGTTTCAAAGGGCTACCGACTATCCCTTAGCTGACTACCTAAAATAGTGTTAGAACAGAAGCTTAACTTTCCAAGTGGACTACACATGACCTAGAGCAGTTTCACAGAAAGTTTCCTTCTGGTTTTTATTGGAGGGTATTTCTTTTTCAGCATAATCTTAAGAGCATTCCCAAATGTCCTCTCAGGTTCCATAGAAACAGTGATTTTAAACTGCTCAATCCAAAGAATGATTTAACTCTGTGAGATGAATACACACATGAGAAAGCAATTGCTCTGAAGGCTTCTCTCCATTTTTCATCGGAAGACTTTTCCTTTCTGATCACAAGCCTCCAGACGCTGCTTAATATCCCTACACAGATTCCTCAAAGACAGAGTATCCAAACTGGGCAACGTAGTATGAGCTATACCACTCTTTAAATGAACGGGCATGTCAGAGAGCACTTTCTTTGAACGCTTCTTTCTGGATTTTATTTCAGGATATTTCACTTTTCACCATAGTCTTCCATGTGCAGCAAAATATCACCTTTTCAGTTTTACAGGAACAGTGTTCAAAAACTGCCTCATGAAAAAAGTGGTATAACTCCCTGAATGGAATGCACACATCACAAAGCAGTTTCTCAGAAAACTTCTGTCCAGTTTTTATCTGAGGATAACTCCTATTTCCCTACAGGCTGAATGTGCTCCCGAATGTCCCTTTGCAAATCCATCCACAATCTCGTTTAAAAACTGCATAATAGAAAGAAAGTTTTATCTATGTGAGATAAGTAGACATATCTATCACAAAGCATTTTCACAGAAAGCTTCTTTCCACTTTTTGTCTGAAGATATTTACTTTTTCACAATAGCCGTCCATACACTCCCAAATTTCCTCTGGTAGCGTTTTCTTCATGCGGGATTCCCCAATCCTCTATGAGAAGAAAAGTATATCTCCATGAGTGGAATGCACACGTCACAAAGTAGCTCCTTGGAAGTCTTCTTTCCACTTTCTATCTGAAGATATTTCCATTATCACCATAAGCCTCCAACCAATCCCGAGTACCACTACGGAGACTAAACAAAAAAAAGTTAGAATACTGCTCAATGAAAACAGAAGCTTAACACTGTGAGTGGACTTCACGTGACCTAGGGCAGTTTTACAGAAAGTTTCCTT
>NW_012116777.1:656499-698428 GCF_000951035.1 Colobus angolensis palliatus | reverse complement strand
ACAAACAAATGGAAGAACATACCATGCTCATGGATAGGAAGAATCAATATCGTGAAAATGGCCATACTGCCCAAGGTTATTTATAGATTCAATGCCATCCCCATCAAGCTACCAATGAGTTTCTTCATAGAATTGGAAAAAACTGCTTTTTCAGCATTTTCTTAAGAGTGTTCCCAAATGTCCTTTCTCAGTTTCCACAGAAACAGTGATTTCAAACTTCTCAATCCAAAAAATGATTTAACTCTCTGAGTTGAATACACACATCACAAAGTAGAACCTCTGAAAGCTTCTCTCCAGTTTTCATTGGAATACGTTTCCTTTCTCACCACAAGCCTCCGTGTGCCACTTAACATCCCTTCACAGACACCTCAAAGACAGAGTTTCCAAACTGAGCAAAGTAGTGTAATCTTTCACTCTCTGAAATGAATGCAGACGTCAGAGAGCAGTTTCTTGGAATGCTTCTTTCTGGGTTTTATTTTAGGATATTTCTCCTTTTGCCATAGTCTTCAATGAGCTGCAAAGTATCACATTTTCATTTTTACAAGAACAGAGTTCAAACACTGTCTTATGAGAAAAGAGGTATATCTCCCTGATTTGAATGCACACATCACAAAGCAGTTTCTCAAAAAGCTTCTCTCCAGTTTTTATCTGAAGATATCTCTTATTTCACCACAGGCCTGAATATGCTCCTGAAGGTCCCTTTGCAAGTCCGTCCATGTCACAGTTACAAAACTAGGTAATACAGAGTAAGTTTTATCTATGTGAAATGAATAGACGTATCTACCACAAACCAGTTTCTCTGAAAGTTTCTTTGCCGTTAATCTCTGAGGATATTTCCTTTTTCACCATAGACGTCTATATACTCCCAAATGTTCCCTGGCAGCATTTTCTCCAATGAGGATTACGCAGTCCTCTATGAGAACAAAAGTATAACTCGGTGAGTGGAATGCACACATCACTAAGCAGCTCCTCGGAAATCTCTCCAGTATCTATCTGAAGATATTTCCGTTTTCATCGTAAGCCTCAGTGCACTCCTGACTGTCCCTTAGCTGATGAACCTAAAACAGTGTTAGAATACTGTCCAATGAAAACAGTAGCTTAACTGTACAAGTGGACTTCATGTGAGATAGAGCAGTTTCACAGAAAGTTTCCTTCTGGTTTTTATCGCAGGGTATTTCTTTTTCAGCATTTTCTTAAGAGCAGTCCCAAATGTCCTTGCTCAGGCCCCACAGAAACAGTGATTTAAAACTGCAGAGTCCAAAGAATGATTTAACTCTATGAGATGAATACACACTTCACAAAGCAGTTGCTCAGAAAACTTCTCTCCAGTTTTCCTCAGAAGACGTTTCCTTACTCACCACAATCCTCCAGGCACCACTTAGTATCCCTTCACAAATTCCTCAATGAAAGAGTTTCCAAACTGGGCAACGTAATGTAAGCTTTAGCTCTCTGAAATGAATGCTTACGTCAGAGAGCTTTTTCTCTGAGCACTTCTTTCCGGGTTTTATTTCAGGATATTTCACTTTTCGCCATAGTCTTCAATGCGCTGCAAAATATCACTTTTTCAGTTTTACAGGAGCAGAGTGCAAACAGTGCCCTATGAGAAACTAGGTGTAACTTCCTGAGTGAAATCCACACATCACAAAGCCGTTTCTCAGAAATCTTCTTGCCAGTTTTTATCTGAAGGTATCTACTATTTCCCCTCATGCCCGAATGTGCTCCCGAATGTTCCTTCGTGAATCCGACCATGTCACAGTTTCAATACTGCATAATAGAAGAAAGTTTTATCTATGTGAGATGAACAGACATATTTATTATAAAGAAGTTTTACAGAAAGTGTCTTTCCAATTTTCATCTGAGGATATTTCCTTTTTACTATAGACGTCCTTATACTCCCGTATGCTCCTGGTAGCATTTTCTCCAAATGGAATTACGCAATCCGCTATGAGAAGAAAAGTATAATTTTGTGAGTGGAATGCACACATCACTAAGTAGCTCCACGGTAATCTTCTCTGCAGTATCTATCTGAAGGTATTTCCCTTTTCACCAGAAAACTCAAACCACTCCTGAGCATCACTTCGTAGACTAAAGTAAAACATTGTTAGAATTCTACTCAATGAAAACAGAAGCTTCACATTGCGAGTGGACTTCATGTGACCTAGAGCAATATCACAGAATATTTCCTTCTGGTTTTTATCGGAGAGTATTTCTTTTTCAGCATATTCTTAAGAGCGTTCTCAAATGTCCTTCCTCAGGTTCCACAGAAACAGTGATTTCAAATTGCTCAATCCAAAGAATGATTTAAGTCTATGAAATGAATACACACATCACAAAGGGGTTGATCTGAAAGCTTCTCTCCAGTTTTCAAAAGAATATGTTTCCTTCTCATGAGAAGCCTCTGGGCGCCACTTAATATCCCTTCACAGATTCCTGAAAGACCGAATTTCCAAACTTGGTAACATTGTGTAAGCTTTAACTCTCTGAAGTGAATTCACACGTCAGAGAGCAGTTTCTTGGAACACTTCTTTCTGGGTTTTATTTCAGGATATTTTACTTTTCACCATAGTCTTCTATGTGCAGCAAAATATCACTTTTTCAGTTTTACAGGAACATTGTTCAAAAACTGCCTCAGGAAAAAAGTTGTATAAATGCCTGAGTGGAAAGCAAACATCACAAAGCAGATTCTCAAAAAACTTCTCTCCTTTTTTATCTGAAGATATCTCCTATTTCCCCACAGGCCTGAATGTGTTCCCGAATGTCCCTTCTTGAATCCGTCCATGACGCATTTTCAAAACTGCATAATAGAAGGAAAGTTTTGTCTATGTGAGGGGAATAGACATATCTCTCACAAAACAGTTTTACAGAAAGCTTTAATCCAGTTTTTGTCTGAGGGTATTTCCTTTTTCACCATAGCCGTCCATGTACTCCCCAATGTCCGCTGGTAGCTTTTTCATGAAAACAGAATTCCCCACTCCTCTATGAGAAGAAGACTATAACTCTGTGTGTAGAATGTACATGTCACAAAGCAGTTCTTCGGAAATCTTCTCTCCAGTATCTATCTGAAGATATTTCCGTTTCCACCATAAGACTCAAAGCGATCCCGAGTATTCCTTTGCTAACTAACCTAAAACAGTGTTAGAATACTGCTCAATGAAAACAGAACCTCAACTGTGCGTGTGGAATTCCCCTGACCTAGAGCAGTTTCACAGAAAGTTTCCTTCTGCTTTTTATCGGAGGGTATTTCTTTTAGAGCATATTCTTAAGAGTGTTCTGAAATGTCCTTTCTCAGGATCCACAGAAACAATGATTACAAACCGCTCAATCCAAAGAATGATTTAACTCTGTGAGTTGAATACACACATCACAAAACAGTTGCTGCAAAAACTTCTCTCCAGTTTTCATCGGAAGACATTTTCTGTCTCAAAACAAGCCTCCGGGTGTCACTTAATATCCTTTCACAGATTCCTCAAAGACAGAGTTTCCAAACTGGGTAATGTAGTGTAAGCTTTAGCTGTCTGAAATGAATGCACACATCGTTGAACACTTTCTTGAAATGATTCTTTCTGTGTTTTATTGCAGGATATTTCACTATTCTCTGTAGTCTTCAATGCGCTGCAAAATATCAGTTTGTCAGTTCTACAGGAACAATGTTCAAACACTCTCTTATGAGAAAAGAGGTATAACTCCCTGAGTGGAATGCAGTCATCACAAAGCAGTTTCTCAGAAAGCTTCTCCCCAGTTTTCATCTGAAGATATCTCCTATTTCCCCACAGGCCTGAATGTACTCCCAAACATCCCTTTGCGAATTCATCAATGACGAGTTTCAAAACTGGGTAATAGAAAGAAAGTTTTATCTATGTGAGATGAAATGACATATCTATCACAAAGCAGATTCACAGAAAGCTTCTCTCCAGTTTTTGTCTGAGGATATTTCCTTTTCTACCATAACCATACATATACTCCCAAATATCCCTGGTAGCGTTTTCTCCAAATGGGATTCCCCAAACCTCTATGAGAAGAAAAGTATAAGTCTGGGAGTGGAATGCACACGTCACAAAGAAGCTCCTCAGAAATCTTCTCTCTTGTATCTATCTGAAGATATTTCTGTTTACACCATGAGCCTCAAACTGCTCCCGATATCCCTCAGCTGAATAACCTAAAGCAGTGTTAGAATACTGCTCTATGAAAATAAAAGCTTAACTGTGCGAGTGGACTTCATGTGACCTAGAGCAGTTTCACAGAAAGGTTCATTTTGATTTTTATCGGAGGGTATTCCTCTTTCAGCATATTCTTAAGAACAATCCCAAATGTCCTTTCTCAGTTTCCACAGAAACAGAGATTTCAAACTGCTCATTCCAAAGAATTATTTAACGCTATGAGATGAATACACACATCACAAACAGTAACTCTGAATCCGTCTGTCCAGTTTTCAAAAGAATTCGTTTCCTTCTCATGGCAAGGCTCTGGGCACCACTTAGTATCCCTTCACAGATTCCTCAAAGAAAGAGTTTCCAAACTGCACAATGTCACACAAGCTTTAAGTCTCTGAAGTGAATGCACACGTCAGAGAGCAGTTTCTTGGAATGCTTCTTTCTGGGTTTAATTTCAAGATATTTCACTTTTCACCATAGTCTTCAATGTGCTACAAAATATCACTTTTTCAGTTTTACAGGAACACTGTTCTAACACTGCCTTAGGAGAAAAGAGTTACAAATCCCTGAGTGGAATGCACACATCAAAAAGCAGTTTCTCAGAAAGATTCTCTCAAGTTTTTCTCTGAAGAAATTTCCTATTTCCCCACAGGCCTGCACATGCTCCCGAATGTCCTTTTGCGAATCTGTGAATGACGCAGTTTCAAAACTGCATAATAGAAAGAAGGTTTTATCTATGTGAGATAAATAGACATATCTATCACAAAGCAGTTTCACAGAAAGCTTCTTTCCGCTTTTTGTCTGAGGATGTTTCCTTTTTCACCATAGCCGTCCATATACACCAGAATGTCCCCTGGTTGCTTTTTCTCCAAACGGGATTCCACAATCTTTTATGAGAAGAAAAGTATAACTATGTGAGAGGAATGCACATGTCACAAAGCAGTTCCACGGAAATCTTTTCTCCAGTATCTATCTGAAGATGTTTTCTTTTCACCATAAGCGTCAAAGTGCTCCCCATTATTCCATAGCTATCTAACCTAAAACGGTGTGAGAATACTGTTGAATGAAAACGGAAGGTTAACTGTGAGAGTGGAATTCACGTGACCTAGAGCAGTTTCACAGAAAGTTTCCCTCTGCTTTTTATCAGAGGGTAATTCTTTTTCAGCATATTCTTAAGAGCGTTCCATAATATCCTTTCCCAGGTTCCACAGAAACAGTGATTTCAAACTGCTCAATCCAAAGAATGATTTAACTCTGTGAGATGAATACACACATCACAAAGCAGCTGCTCCGAAAGCTTCTCTCCAGTTTTCATTGGAAGACGTTTCCTTTCTCACCGGAAGCCTCCGGGCTCCATTTAATATCCATTCACAGATTCCTCAAAGACAGAGTTTCCAAACTGGGCAACGTCGTGTAACCTTTAACTCTCTGAAATGAATGCACACATCAGAAAGCAGTTTCTTCTAACGCTCCTTTCTGGGTTTTCTTTCAGGACATTTCACTTTTTGCCATACTTTTCAAGCACTGCAAAATATCACTTTTTCCATTTTACAAAAACAGTGTTCAAACACTGCTTTATGAGAAAAGAATTATAACTCTCAGAGTGGATTGCACCTATCACAAAGCAGTTTCTCAGAAAGCCTCTTTCCAGTATTTATCTGTAGATATTTCCTATTTCCCCAAAGGAGTGAAAGTGCTCCCAATGTCTCTTCATGAATCCATCCATGACGCATTTTAAAAACTGTGTAATAGAAAGAAAGCTTTATCAATGTGAGAGGAATAGACATATCTACCACAAAGGAGTTTTTACAGAAAATTTCTCTCCACTTTTTGTCTGAGTATATTTCCTTTTTCACCATAGCCCTCCATATTCCCCTGAATGCACCCTGGTAGCATTTTCTCCAAGCAGGATTCTCCAATCCTCTATGAGAAGAAAAGAATAGCTCTGTAAGTGGAATGCACATGTCTCAAAGCAACTCCTCGGTAATCTTCTCTCCAGTTTCTATCTGAAGATATTTCCATTTTCACCGTAAGCCTCAAAGTGCTCATGAGTATCACTTCACAGGCTAAACAAAATATCCCTTTATAGACTCCTCAAAGACAGAGTTTCCAAACTGGACAACGTAGTGTAAGATTTACCTCTCAGAAATGAATGCACATGTCAGAAAACAGTTTCTTGGAATGCTTTTTTCTGGGTTTTATTCCAGGATGTTTCACTTTTCGCCATAGTCTTCAATGCGCTGCAAAATATCACTTTTTCAGTTTCACAGGAACAGTGTTCAATCACTGCCTTATGAGATAAGAGGTATAACACCCTCAGTGGAATGCACAAATCACAAAGTAGTTTCTCAGAAAGCTTTTGTCCAATTTTTATCTGAAGATATGTCCTATTTCCCCAGAGACCTGAATGTGCTCACGAATGTCCCTTCGCGAACCCGTCCATGACGCAATTTAGCAACTGTGTAATAGAAAGAAAGTTTCATCTATGTGAGATGAATAGACATATCTAGCACAAAGAAGTTTCACAGCAAGATTCCTTCCAGTTTTTGCCTGAGGATATTTTCTTTTTCACCGTAGCCATCCATATGCTCCCAAATGTCCCCTGGTAGGTTTTTCTCCAAATGGGATTCCATCATCGTCTATCACAAGAAAAATATAACTCTGTGAATGGAATGCGCAAGTCACAAGGCAGCTCTTCAGAAATTGTCTCTCCTGTATCTATCTGAAGATATTTCCGTTTTCACCATAAGCCTCAAAGTGCTCCCGATTATCACTAAGATGACTAACCTAAAACAGTGTTAGAATACTGGTCGATGAAAATAGAAGCTTACCTATCAAGTGTACTTCACATGTCTTATAGCAGATTCACAGAAAGTTTCCCTCTGGTTTTTATCAGAGGGTAATTCTTTTTCAGCATATTCTTAAAAGCATTCCCAAATGTCCTTTCTCAGTTTCCACATAAACAGTGATTTCAAACTGCTAAGTTTAAAGAATGATTTAACTGTATGAGGTGAATACACACTTCACAAAGCAGTTGTTCTGAAAGCTTCTCTCCAGTTTTCACCGGAATACATTTCCTTTCTCACCACAAGCCTCCAGTTGCCAAATAATATACTTTCACAGATTTCTGAAAGACAGAGTTTCCTAATTGGGCAACGTAGTGTAAGTTTTATCTCTCTGAAATGAATGCACACGTCAGAAAGCAGTTTCTTGGAATGCTTCTTTCTGGGTTTTATTTCAGCATATTTCAATTTTCGCCATAGTCTTCAATGTGCTGCAAAATATCACTTTTTCAGTTTTACAGGAACAGTGTTCAAACACTATCTTGTGAGAAAAGAGGTATAACTCCCTGAGTTCAATGCACACATCACAAAGCAGTTTCTCAGAAAGCTTCTCTGAGTGGAATGCAAACAACAAAAAGCAGTTTCTCGGAAAGTTTCTCTCCCGTTTTTACCTGAAGGTAACTCCTCTTTCTTCACAGGCCTGAATATGCTCCCAAAAGTTCCATCACGAATCCGTCCTTGACACAGTCTCAAAACAACGTAACAGAAAGAAAGTTTTATCCACGTAAGATGAAAAGACATATCTATCACAAAGCAGTTTCCCAGAAACCTTCTTTCCAGTTTTTGTCTGAGGACATTTCCTTTTTCAACATAGCCGTCCATATACTACAGAATGTCCCCTGGCAACTTTTCTCCACGCGGTATTCCTCAATCCTCTATGAGAAGAAAAGTATAACTCTGTGAGTGGAATGCACACGTCACAAAGCATCTCCTCAGAAATCTTCTCTCCAGTTTCTCTCTGTAGATATTTCCATTATAACCATAAGCTTCAAAGCTCTCCAGAGTATGCCTTAGCTGACTATCCTAAAACAGTGTTAGCATACTGATCAATGAAAACCGAAGCTTCACTGTACGTGTGGACTTCAAGTGACTTAGAGCAGTTTGGAAGAACGTTTCCTTCTGGTTTTTATCGTTAGGTATTTCTTTTTCAGCATATTCTTAAGAGCTTTCCCTAATATCCTTTCTCTGATTCCACAGAAACAGTGATTTCAAACTGCTCAATCTAAAGAATGATTTAACACTATGAGATGAATACAAACATCACAAAACAGTTGCCCCAAAAGCTTCTCTCCAGTTTTCATCGGAAAACGTTTTCTTTCTCAACACAAGCTTCCAGGCGTCACTTAATATCCCTTCACAGATTCCTCAAAGAGTTTCCAAACTGGGCAATGTAGTGTAAGCTTTAACTCTCTGAAATGAATGCACACGTCAGAGTGCAGTTTCTTGTAACGCTTCATTCTGGGTTTTATTTCAGGATATTTCACTTTTCATAATACTTTTCAATATGTTGCAAAATATCATTTTTCAGTTTTACAGGAACAGTGGTCAAACACTGCCTTATGAAAAAAGACATATAACACTCTGAGTGGAATGCATACATCACAAAGCAATTTCCTAGAAAGCTTCTCTCCAGTTTTTATCTGAAGTTGTCTCCTATTTCCAAAGTGACCTGAATGTGCTCCCGAATGTCCCTTCATGAATCCATCCATGACGCACTTTCAAAACTGAGTAATAGAATGAAAATTTTATCCAGGTGAATGGAATACACCTATCTATCACAAAGCAGTTTCACAGAAATCTTCTTTCCAGTTTTTGTCGGAGGATATTTCCTTTGTCACCACAGCAGTCCATATACTCCCGAATGTCCCCTGGTAGCTTTTTCACCAGATGAGATTCTCCAATCTTCTATGAGAAGAGAAGTACATCTTTGTGAGTGGAATGCACAGGTTACAAAGCAGCTCCTCGGAAATCTTCTCTCCAATATCTATCTGAAGAATTTACCATTTTCAACATAAGCCTCAAAGCGCTCCCCACTATCACTTAACCGACTAACGTAAAAGAGTGTTAGAATATTGATCAATGAAAACAGAAGCTTAACTGTGTGAGTGGAATTCAGGTGACATAGAACGGTTTCACAGAAAGTTTCCTTCTGGTTTTTATCAGTGGGTATTTCTTTTTCAGTATATTCTTAAGAGCATTCCCAAATGTCCTTTCTCCGGTTAGACAGAAATAGTGATTTCATACTGGTCAATCCAAAGAACGATTTACCTCTATGAGATGAGTACACACATCATGAAGCAGTTGCTCCGAAAGCTTCTGTCCAGCTTTCATCAGAAGACGTTTCCTTTCTCACCACAAACCTCCCGGCTTCACTTAATATCCCTTCACAGAGCCCTCAAAGAACGAGTTTCCAAACTGGGCAATGTAGTGTATGTTTTAACACTCTGAAATGAATGCACACATCAAAAAGAAGTTTCCTGGAATGCTTTTTTTCTTGTTGTATTTCTGGATATTTCACTTTTCACCATAGTCTTCAAAGTGCTGCAAAATATCACCTTTTCAGTTTTACAGGAGCAGTGTTCAAACACTGCCTTATGAGAAAAAAGGTATAACTCACTAAGTGGAATGCACACATCACCAACCAGTTTCACTGAAAGCTTCTCTACAGTTTTTATCTGAAGATGTCTCCTTTCTTCCCACAGGCCTGAACGTCCTCCTGAACGTCCCTTCGCGAATCCATCCATGACGGTTTCAAAACTGTGTTATAGAAAGTTTTATCTATGTGAGATGAATAGCCATATCTATCACAAAGCAGTTTCACAGAAAGATTCTTTCCAGTTTTAATCTGAGGATATTTCCTCTTTCACTGAACCCATCCATATATCCCAAATGTCCCCTGTTAGCGTTCAGTCCAAGCTAGACTCCCAAATCCTCTATGAGAAGAGAAGTATAACTCTGTGCGTGGAATGCACACATCACAAACCAGTTTCTCGGAAAGCTTCTCTCCAGTATTTATCTGAAGATATCTCTTAGTATCCCACCAGCCTGAATTGGCTCCCGAATGTCCATTCGTGAATCCGCCAATGGCACAGTTTCAAAACTGCATAATAGAATGTAAGTTTTATCTATGTGAGTGAAATACACCTATCTATCACAAAGCAGTTTAACAGAAATGTTCTTTCCAGTTTTTGTGTGAAGATAACTCCTTTTTCACCATAGACGTCCGTGTACTCCCGAATGTCCCCTGGTAGCGTTTTCTCCAAGTGGAATTCCCCAATCGTCTATGAGAAGAAAAGTATATCTCTGTGAGGGGAATGCACACATCACAAAGCAGCTCCTCGGAAATCTTCTCTCCAGTCTCTATCTCAAGATATGTCCGTTTTCACGGTAAGCCTCCAACCACTCCCTAGTATCACTTCGCAGACTAAATAAAAACAGTGTTAGAATACTGCTCAATGATAACAGAAGTTTAACTGTGTGAGTGGACCTCACTTGACCTAGAGCAGTTCCACAGAAAGTTTCCATTTGGTATTTGTTGGAGGGAATTTCTTATTCAGCATTTTCTTAAGAGCAGTCCGAAATGTCCTTTCTCAGGATCCAGAGAAACAGTGATTTCAAACAGCTCAATCCAAAGAATGATTATGATCTATGAGGTGAACACACACATCACAAAACAGTTGCTCCAAAAACTTCTCTCCAGTTTTTATCGTAAGACATTTCCTTCCTCATCACACGTCTCCAGGTGACACTTAAAATCCTTTCACAGATTCCTCAAAGACAGGGTTTCCAAACTGAGCAACGTAGTGTAAGCCTTAACTCTCTGAAATGAATGCACATGTTGGAGAGCAGTCTCTTGGAACGCTTCTTTCCGGGTTTTATTTCCATATTTCACTTTTTGCTATAGTCTTAAATGTGCTGCAAAATATCCCTTTATCATTTTTACAGGAACAGTGTTCAAACACTGCCTTATTAGAAAAGAAGTAAAACGTCCTGAGTGGAATGCAAACATCACAAAGCAGTTTCTCAGAATGCTTCTCTCCAGTTTATATCTGAAGATATCACCTGTTTCCAAACAGGCCTGAATGTGCTCCCAAATATCCCTTTGCGAATCTGTCCATGACGCAGATTCAAAACTGCATAATATTAAGAAAGATTTATCTATGTGAGTTGAATAGTCATATCTATCACAAACCAGTTTCACAGAAAGTTTCTTTCCATTTTCTGTCTGAGAATATTTACTTTTTCACCGTAGCCATCCATATATTATCGAATGTCCCCTGGCAACATTTTCTCCAAGTGGTATTCCCCGATCCACTATCAGAAGAAAAGTATAAATCCCGTATCTATCTGAAGATATTTCCGTTTATATCGTAAGCCTAAAAGTGCTCCCAAGTATCTCTTAGCTGACTAACCTAAATCAGTGTTAGAATACTGTTCAATGAAAACTGAAGCTTAACTGTGCAAGCGGAATGCACGTGATCTAGAGCTATTTCACAGAAAGTTTTCTTCAGGTTTCTATCAGAGGGTATTTCTTTTTCAGCATATTATTAAGAGTGTTTCCAAATGTCCTTTCTGAAGTTCCACAGCAAGAATGATTTCAAACTGGTCAATCCAAAGAATGATTTAACTCTCTGAGATGAGTACACACATTAAAAAGCAATTGCCCCAAATGCTTCTCTCCAGTTTTCATTGGAAGACGTTTCCTTTGTCACCACAGGCCTCTGGGGCCACTTAATATCCCTTCACAGCTTCTTCAAAGACAGAGTTTCCAAAATGGGCAAAATAGTGTGAGGTTTAACTCTCTGAAATGAATGCACACGTCAGGGAGAATTTTCTTGGAACACTTCTTTCTGTGTTGTATTTCAAGATATTTTACTTTTCACCCTAGTCTTCAATGCGCTGCAAATATCACTTTATGCGGTTTACAGGAACAGTGTTGAAACACTGCCTTATCAGTAAAGAGGTATAAATCCCATAGTGGAATGCATGAATCACAAAGCAGTTTCTCAGAAAGCTTCTCTCCAGTTTTTATCTGAAGATATTTCCTATTACACCACAGGCGTGAACGTGCTCCCGAATGTCCTGTCACGAATCCATCCATGACGCAATTTTAAAACTGCATAATAGAAAGAAAGATTTATCTATATCACATGAATAGATATAGCTATCAGAAAGCAGTTTCACAGAAATCCTCTTTCCAATTATTTTCTGAGGCTATTTCCTTTTCCACCCTAGCCGTCCATATACCCCTGAATGTCCCATGGTAGCTTTTTCTCCAAACGGAACTCCCCAATCCTCTATGGGAGGAAAAGTATAACTCTGAGTGAAATGCACACTTCACAAAGCAGCACATCGGAAATCTTCTCTCCGGTATCTCTCTGAAGATATTTCTGTTTTCACCATAAGCCACAAAGCGCATCTGAGTACCCCTTAGCTGACTAATCTAAAACAGTGTTACAATACTGTTAAATGAAAACAGAAACTTAACTGTCCGAGTGGAATCCGTCCATGACGCAGTTTCAAATAACGTTGCAGTTTGATCTAATGCAGTTTGACATAACGTTGCCTTCTGGTTTTAATCGATGGGTAGTTCTTTTTCAGCATATTCTTAAGAGCGATCACAAATGTACTTTCTCAGATTCCATGGAAAGAGTGATTTCAAAATGATCAATCCAAAGAATCATTAAAGTCTGTGAGAGGAATGCACACCTTATAAAGCAGTTGCTCCAAAAGCTTCTCTCCAGTTTTCATCGCAAGTCATTTCCTTTCTCACCACAAGCCTCCGTGTACCTCTTAATTTCCCTTCACAGATTCCTCAAAGACAGAGTTTCCAAACTGAGCAATGTAGTGTAAGCTTTAACTATGTGAAATGAATTCACACGTCAGAGAGCGGTTTCTTGCAATGCTTCTTTCTGGGTTTTATTTCAGGATATTTCACTTTTAGTTATAGATTTCAATGTGCTGCAAAATATTAGTTTTTCAGTTTTATAGGAACAGTGGTGAAACACTGCCTTATGAAAGAAGTGATATAACTCCCTGAATGGAATGCACTTATCAGAAAAAAGTTTCCTAGAAAGTTTCTCTTCAGTTTTTATCTTAGGATACCTCCTATTTCCAAAGAGGCCTGAATGTGTTCCCGAATGTCCATTCGTGAATCCGTCCATGACGCAGTTTCAAAACTGTGTAATGGAAAGAAAGTTTCATCTATGTGAGATGAATACTCATATCTTTCACAAAGCAAATTCACAGAAAGCATCTTTCCAGTTTTTGTCTGAAGATATTTCCTTTTTCACCATAGCCATCCATATACTCCTGAATGTCCCCAGGGAGCTTTTTCTCCAAACGGGATTCCCCAATCCTCTATGAGAAGAAAAGTAAACGTTCGTGAGTGGAATGCATATGTCACAAAGCAGCTCCTTGGAAATCTATTCCCCCTTATCTACCTAAAGATATTTCCGTTTTCACCATAAGCCTGAAAGCGCTCCCGAGTATCGATTAGTTGACTAACCAAAATAGGGATAGAATACTGCTCAATGAAAACAGAAGCTTAGCTGTGTGAGTGAAATTCGTATGACATTGAGCAGTTTAAAAGAAAGTTTCCTTTTGGTTTTTATCAGAGGGTATTTCTTATTCAGCATATTCTTAAGAGCATTCCCAAATGGCCTTTCTCAGGTTCCACAGAAACAGTGATTTCAAACTGTGCAATTCAAGGAATGATTTAACACTATGAGATGAATACACACATCACAAAGCAGTTGCTCCAAAAGCTTCTCTCCAGTTTTCATCAGAAGATGTTTCTTTTCTCACCATAAGCCTCTGGGTGCCACTAAATATCCCTTCACAGATTCCTCAAAGACACAGATTCCAAACTGGGCAACATAGTGTAAGGTTTAACTCTCTGAAATGAATGCACACATCAGAGAGCACTTTCTTACGATGCTTCTTTCTTGATTTTATTTGAGGATAGTTCACTTTTCGCCGTAGTCTTCAATGCACTTCAAAATACCACTTCTTTAGTTTTATGGGAACAGTGTTCAAACACTGCCTTATGAGAAAAAAGGTATAATTCCCAGGGTGGAATACACACATCAAAAAGCAGTTTCTCAGAAAGCTTCCCTCCAGTTTTTATCTGAAGTTATCTGCTTTTTCACCGTAGGCCTGAATGTGCTCCAGAATGTTCCTTCGCAAATCAGTCCATGATGCAGTTTCAGAATGGCATAATAGAAAGCAAGTTTTATCTATGTGAGATGAGTAGACATATCTATCACAAAGCAGTTTCGTATAAAGCTTCTTTCCAATTTTTCTGAGGATATTTCCTTTTCCACCATAGTGGTCCATGTACTCCCGACTGTCCCCTGGTACGTTTTTCTCCAAACAAGATTCCCCTATCCTCTATGAGAAAAAAAGTCTAACTCTGTGGGTGGAATGCCCACGTCACAAAGCAACTCCTCAGAAATCTTCTCTCCCATATCTATCTGAAGATATTTCCGTTTTTACCATAAGCCTAAAAGCGCTGCTGAGTATCTCTTAGCTGACTAACCTAAATCAGTGTTAGAATACTGTTCAATGAAAACTGAAGCTTAACTGTGCAAGTGAAATGCACGTGACTTAGAGCGATTTCACAGAAAGCTTCCTTCAGGTTTTTGTCAATGGGTATTTCTTTTTCAGCATATTCTTAAGAGCATTTCCAAATGTCCTTTCTGAGGTTCCAGAGCAAGAGTGATTTCAAACTGGTCAATCCAAAGAATGATTTAACTCTCTGAGATGAGTACATACATAAAAAAGAAATTGCCTCAAATATTTCTCTCCAGTTTTCATCCGAAGACATTTCCTTTCTCACCACAACCCTCCGGGGCCACTTAATATCCCTTCACAGCTTCTTCAAAGACGGAGTATCCAAAATGGGCAACATAGTGTGAGGTTTAACTCTCTGAAATGAATGCACACGTCAAGGAGAAGTTTCTTGGAACACTTCTTTCTGTGTTGTATTTCAAGATATTTCACTTTTCACCCTAGTCTTCAATGCGCTGCAAATATCATTTTATGAGGTTTACAGGAACAGTGTTGAAACACTGCCTTATGAGTAAAGAGGTATAAATCCCATAGTGGAATGCACGAATCACAAAGCAGTTTCTCAGAAAGCTTCTCTCCAGTTTTTATCCGAAGATATTTCCTATTACACCACAGGCGTGAATGTGCTCCCGAATGTTCTGTCACGAATCCATCCATGACGCAATTTTAAAACTGCATAATAGAAAGAAAGATTTATCTATGTCAGATGAATCGATATATCTATCAGAAAGCAGTTTCACAGAAAGCCTCTTTCCAATTATTTTCTGAGGCTATTTCCTTTTCCACCCTAGCCGTCCATATACCCCTGAATGTCCTATGGTAGCTTTTTCTCCAAACGGAACTCCCCAATCCTCTACGGAAGGAAAAGTATAACTCTGAGTGGAATGCACACTTCCCAAAGCAGCACGTCGGAAATCTTCTCTCCGGTATCTATCTGAAGATATTTCTGTTTTCACCATAAGCCACAAAGTGCATCCGAGTACCCCTTTACTGTTCAATGAAAACAGAAACTTAACTGTCCGAGTGGAATTCAGGTGATCTAATGCAGTTTGACGTAACGTTGTCTTCTGGTTTTTATCGATGGGTAGTTCTTTTACAGCATATTCTTAAGAATGATCACAAATGTACTTTCTCAGGTTCCACAGAAAATTATTTCAAAATGCTCAATCCAGAGAATGATTACAATCTATGAGATGAATACACACATCACAAAGCAGTTGCTCCAAAAGCTTCTCTCCAGTTTTCATCGCAAGTCATTTCCTTTCTAACCACAAGCCTCCATGCGCCTCTTAATTTCCCTTCACAGATTCCTCAAAGACAGAGTTTCCAAACTGAGCAACGTAGTATAAGCTTTAACTCTCAGAAATGAATGCACACGTCATAGAGTGGTTTCTTGCAATGCTTATTTCTGGGTTTTGTTTCAGGATATTTCACTTTTCGTTATAGATTTCAATGGCCTGCAAAATATTGGTTTTTCAGTTTATAGGAACAGTGGTGAAACACTGCCTTATGAAAAAAGTGATATAACTCCCTGAGTGGAATGCACTCATGAGAAAGCAGTTTCCCAGAAAGTTTCTCTCCAGGTTTCATCTGAGAATACCTCCTATTTCCAAAGAGGCCTGAATGTGTTCCCGAATGTCCCTTCGTGAATCTGTCCATGACGCAGTTTCAAAACTGCATAATAGAAACAAAGTTTTACCTATGTGAGATGAATAGTCATATCCATCACAAAACTATTTCACAGAAAGCGTCTTTCCAGTTTTTGTCTGAGGATATTTCCTTTTTCACCATAGCCATCCATATACTCCCGAATGCCCCAGGGAGCTTTTTCTCCAAACGGGATTCCCCAGTCCTCTATGAGAAGAAAAGTAAACCTTCGTGAGTGGAATGCAAACGTCACAAAGCAGCTCCTTGGAAACCTACTCCCCTTTATCTATCTGAAGATATTTCCGTTTTCACCATAAGCCTGAAAGCGCTCCCGAGCATCGATTAGTTGACTAACCAAAACAGGGTTAGAATACTGCTCAATGAAAACAGAAGCTTAACTGTGTGAGTGAAATTCACATGACATACAGCAGTTTCACAGAAAGTTTCCTTCTGGTTTTTATCAGAGGGTATTTCTTTTTCAGCATATTCTTAAGAGCATTCCCAAATGGCCTTTCTCAGGTTCCACAGAAACAGTGATTTCAAACTGCGCAATCCAAAGAATGATTTAACTCTATGAGACGAATACATACATCACAAAGCAGTTGCTCTGAAAGCTTCTCTCCAATTTTCATCAGAAGACGTTTGCTTCCTCACCATAATCCTCTGAGCACCATTTAATATCCCTTCATAGATTCCTCAAAGACAGAGTTTCCAAACTGGGCAATGTAGTGTAAGGTTTAACTCTCTGAAATGAATGCACACATCAGAGAGCACTTTCTTGCAATGCTTCTTTCTTGATTTTGTTTGAGGATAGTTCACTTTTTGCCGTAGTCTTCAATGCACTGCAAAACATCAGTTTTCCAGTTTTACAGGAACAGTGTTCAAACACTACCTTATGAGAAAAGAGATATAACTCCCTGAGTGAAATGAACACATCACAAAGCAGTGTCTAAGAAAGCTTCTCTCCAGTTTCTATCTGAAGATATCTCCTCTTTCCCCACAGGCCTGCATGTTCTCCCAAATGTCCTTCGCAAATCCGTCCATGAGGCAGTTTCAAAATTGCATAATGGAAAATTTTATCTATGTGAAATGAAGAGACATATCTATCACAAAACAGATTCAGAGAAAGCTTCTTTCCAGTTTTTGTCTGAGGATATTTACTTTTTTTCACTATAGCCATCCATATAGTCCCGAATGTCCCCTGGTAGCGTTTTCTCCAATTGGGATTCCCTTATCCTATATGAGTGGAAAGTATAACTCTGTGAGTGGAATGCACACATTACAAAGCAAGTCCTCGGTAATCTCCTTTCCAGTTTGTATCTGAACATATTTCCATTTTCACCGTAAGCCACAAAGGGCTCCCGAATATCCCTTAGCTGACTAACCTAAAACACTGTTAGAATACTTCTCAATGAAAACAGCTTAACTGTGCGAGTGGGATTCATGTTATCTAGAGCAGAATCACAGAAATTTTTATCAGAGGGAATTTATTTTTCAGCATATTCTTAAAAGGGGTCCCAAATATCCTTCTCAGGTTCCACAGATACAGTGATTTCAAACTGCACAATCCAAAGAATGATTTCACTCTATGAGATGAGTACACACATCACAAAGAAGTTGTTCTGAAAGATTCTCTCCAGTTTTCTTCTACATACCTTTCCTTTCTCACAACAAGCCTCTGGGTGCCACATAACATCCCTCCACAGATTTCTCAAAGACAGAGTTTCCAAACTGGGCAACATAGTGTATGCTTTAACTCTCTGAAATGAATGCTCACGTCAGACAGCATTTTCTTGGAATGATTTTTTCCAGGTGTTATCTCAGGATATTTGACTTTTCTACATAGTCTTCAATGTGTTGCAAAATATCACTTTAGGCTTAATTCTCAAGAGTGTTCCCAAATGTCCTTTCTCAGGTTCTACAGAAACAGTGATTTCTAACTCCTCAATCCAAAGAATGATTTAACTCTATGAGATGAATACATACATCACAAAGAAGTTTCTCCGAAAGCTTCTCTCCTGTTTCAATTGGAAAGCATTTCCTTTCTCACCAGTAGCTTCCAGACACCACATAATCTCCCTTCAGAAATTCAACAAAAGCAGGATTTCCAAAGTGGGCAACGTACTGTAAGCTTTAACTATCTGAAATGAATGCACTCATCAGAGAACAGTTTCGTTGAATGCTTCTTTCAGGGTTTTATTTCAGGATATTTCACTTTTCGCCATACTCTTCAATGCGCTGCAAAATATCACTTTCTCAGTTTTACAGGAACAGTGTTCAAACACTGTCATTTGTGAAAAGAAGTAAAACTTCCTGAGTGGAATGCACACATCACAAAGCAGTTTCTCAGAACACTTCTCTCCAGTTTTTATCTGAAGGTATCTCCTATTACCCCTCAAACCTGAATGTGCTCCCGAATGTCCCTTTTCAAATCCTTTCATGACGCAGTCTCAAAAGTGCATATTAGAAAGAATGTTTTATCTATGTGAGATGAATACACATATCTATGACAAAGCAGTTTCACAGAAAACTCTCTCCAGTTTTCGTTAGAGGATATGTCCTATCTCATCTTAGGCGTCCATATACTCCCGAATGCCCCTGGTACCTTTTTCTCCAAACGAAATTCCCCAAACCTCTCTGAAAACAAAAGTATAACTCTGTGAGTGGAATGCACACGTCACACAGCAGCTCCTGGGAAATCTTATCTCCAGTATCTACCTGAAGATATTTCCGTTTTCACCATTAGCCTCGAAGTGCTCCCAAGTATCCCTTACCTGACTAAACTAAAACAGTATTAGGATGCTGCTGAATGACAACAGAAGCTTAACTGTGTGACTCGACTCCAGGTTCCACAAAAACAGTGATTTCAAATTGCTTAATACAAAGAATGTTTTAAATCTATAACATGAATACACACATCCCAGGACAGTTGCTCCAAAAGCTTCTCTCCAGTTTTCATCGGAAGACTCTACCTTTCTCACCACAAGCCTCCAGGCACCACTTAATATCCCTTCATGAATTTCTCAAAAACACAGTTTCCAAACTTGGCAACGTATTGTAAACTTTAACTTTCTGAAATGAATGCACACGTCAGAGAACAGTTTCTTGGAATGCTTCTTTCTGGGTTTTATTTCAGAATATTTCACTTTTCTCCATAGTCTTCAAGGTGCTGCAAAATATCACTTTTTCAGTTTCACAGGAACAGTGTTCAAACACTGCCTTATGAGAAAAAAGGTATAACTTCCTGAGTGGAATACACACATCACAAAGCAGTTTCTCAGAGAGCTTCTCTCCCGTTTCTATCTGAAGTTATCTCCATTTTCACAGTACGCCTGAATGTGCTCCCGAATGTACCTTCGCAAATCCGACCATGACGCAGTTTCAAAACTGTGTAATAGAAATAAAGTTTTATCTATGTGAGATGAAAAGACGTATCTATCACAACGTAGTTTCACAGTAAGCTTCATTCCAGTTTTTGTCTGCGGATATTTCCTTTCTCACCATAGTCGTCCATATACTCCAAATTTTCCCTCGTAGCTTTTTCTCCAAGCAAGATGCCCCAATCCTGTATGAGAATAAAAGAATAACTCTGTGAGTGGAATGCACACGTCACAAAGCAACTCCTCGGAAATCAACCAGTATCTATCTGAAGATATTTTCTTTTTCACCCTAAGCCCCAAAGCGATCCCGAGTATCCCTTAGCTGACTAACCTAAAACAGTGTTTGAATACTGCTCAATGAAAATAGAAGCTTAACTGTGCAAGTGGAATTCACGTGACCTAAAGCAGTTTCACAGAAAGTTTCCTTCTGATTTTTATTGGAGGGTATTTCTTTTTCAGCATAATCTTAAGAGTGTTCCCAAGTGTCATTTCTCAGGTTCCACAGAAACAGTGATTTCAAATTCCTCATCCAAAGAATGATTTAACTCTATCAGATGAATACACACATTCCAAAGCAGTTTCTTAGAAAAATTCTCTCCAGTTTTCATCGGAAGACGTTTCCTTTCTCACCACAAACTTCAGGGCACCACTTAATATCCCTACACAGATTCCTCAAAGACAGATTTTCCAAAGTGGGCAATGCAATGTAAGCTTTAACTCTCTGAAATGAATGTACACGTCAGAGAGCAGTTTCTTGGAATGCTTCTTTCTTGGTTTTATTTCCATATTTCACTTTTCGCCATACTCTTCAATGCGCTGCAAAGTATCACTTTTTCAGTTTTACCGGAACAGTGTTCAAACACTGCCTTATGAGAAAAGAGGTGTAACACCCTGAGTGGAATGAACACATCACAAAGCAGTTTCTCCAAAAGCTTCTTTCCAGTTTTTATCTGAAGATATCTCCTGTTTCCGCACCAGCCTGAATATGCTCCCAAAAGTCCCTTTGCGAATCCGTCCATGATGCAGTTTCAAAACTGCGTTATAGAAAGAAAGTTGTATCTGTGTGAGATGAATAGACATATCTATCACAAAGCAGTTTCACAGAAATCTTCTTTCCAGTTTTTGTCCGAGGATATTTCCTTTTTCAACATTACTGTCCATATACTCTTGAATGTCCCCTGGTAGTGTTTACACCAAATGGAATACCCCAATCCTCTCTGAGAAGAAAAGCACAACTCTGTGAGTGGAATTCACACGTCACAAAGCAGTTCCTTAGAAATATTCTCGCCAGTATTTTTCTGAAGATATTTTCACTTTCACCATAAGCCTCTAAGCGCTTCCAAATATCCCTTAGCTGACTAACCTAAAACAGCGTTAGAATACTGCTCAATGAACACAGAAGCTTAAATATTCGAGTGGAACTCAGCTGACATAGAGCAGTTTCACAGTAGTCTCCTTCCGGTTTTCATCGGAGGGTATTTCTTTTTCAGCATATTCTTAAAAGTGTTCCCTAATTTCCTTTCTCAAGAGGTTCCACAGAAACAGTGATTTTTAACTGCTCAATCCAAGGAATGAGTTAACTCTCTGAGATGAATACACATATCAGAAAGAGTTGCTCCAAAAGCTTCTCTCCAGTTTTCATACGAAGAGTTTTCTTTTCTCCACTCAAGCCTTCAGACGCCACTTAATATCCCTACACAGATTGCTCAAAGACAGAGTTTCCAAAGTGGGCAACGCAATGTAAGCTTTAACTCTCTGAAGTGAAGGCACATGTCAGAGAGCCATTTCTTGGAATGCTTCTCTCTGGGTTGTATTTCCGGATATTTCACTTTTCATCACAGTCTTCAAGTCCCTGCAAAATATAGCTCTTTCAGTTTTACAAGAACAGTGTTCAAACACTGCCTTATGAGAAAAAAGGTATAACTCCCTGAGTGGAATACACACATCATAAAGCAGTTTCTCAGAAAGCTTGTCGCCAGTTTTTATCTGAAGTTATCTCTTTTTTCACCTTAGGCCTGAATGTCCTCCCGAATGTCCCTTCGCGAATCGATCCGTGATGAGGTCTCAAAACTGCATAATAGAAAGAAAGTTTTATCTGTGTGAGATGCGTAGACATATCTATCACAAAGCAGTTTCACAGAAAATCTCTTTCCAGTTTTTGTCTGCGGATATTTTCTTTTTCAACATAGCTGTCCATATACTCCCGAATATCCCCTGGTAGCGTTTTCTCCAAGCGGGATTTCCCCATACTCTATGAGAAGAAATGTATAACTCTGTGAGTGGAATGCACACATCAAAAATCAGCTCCTCACAAGACTTCTCTCCAGATTCTATCTGAAGATATTCTCGTTTTCACTGTAAGCCTCAAAGTGCACCCGGGTATCCCTTAGCTGACTAACTAAAACAGTCTTACAATACTAATCAGTGAAAATAGAAGCTTATATGTTCGAGAGGACTTCAAGTGACCTTGAGCAGTTTCACAGAAAGTTTCCTTCTGATTTTCATGGGATATTATCTCTTTTTCAGCATATTCTTAACAGCGTTCCCAAATGTCCTTTCTCAGATTCCACAGAAACAGTGACTTCAAACTGCTCAATCCAAAGAATGATTAAAATCTATGAGATGGATACACACATTACAAAGAAGTTACTCTGAAAGCTTTACGCCTGTTTTCATTGGAAAATGTTTATTTCTCATCACAATCCCCTGGGCGCCACTTAATACCACTTTACAGATTTCTCAAAGACAGATTTTCCAAACTGAGCAACGTAGAGTAAGCTTTAATACTCTGAAATGAATGCACAAGTCAGAGAGCAGTCTCTTGGACGTATCTTTCTGAGTTTTATATCAGTATATTTCAGTTTTCACAATAGATTTCAATGCACTGCAAAATATCACATTGTCAGATTTACAGGAACAGTGTTCAAACACTGCCTTATGAGAAAAGAGGTATAACTCCCTGCGTGGAATCCACACATTACAAAGTAGTTTCTCAGAATGCTTTAATGCAGTTTTTACCTGAAGTTACCTCCTATTTCCACACAGGCCTGAAAGTGGTCCCTAATGTCCGTTCGTGAATCCGTCCATGATGCAGTTTCAATACTGTGTAATAGAAAGAAAATTTTATCTCCGTGAGTGGAATAGACATATCTATCATAAAGCAGCATCACAGAAAGCTTCTTTCCAGTTTTTGTCTGAGGATATTTCCTTTTTCACCATAGACGTCCATGTACTCCCAAATGTTACCTGGTAACATTTTCTTCAAGGGGGATTACCCAGTCCTCTATGAGAAGAAGAGAATAACTCAGTGAGTGGAATGCAAATGTCACTAAGTGGCTCCTCGAAAATCTTCTTTCCAGTATCTATCTGAAGATATTTCCATTTTCACTGTAAGCCTCAATGCACTCCCGACTGTCCCTTAGCTGACGAACCTAAAAGAGTGTTAGAATACTGTCCAATGGAAACAGTAGTTTAAGTGTGCAAGTGGACTTCACGTGACCTAGGGTAGTTTCACAGAAAGTTTTCTTCTGGTTTTTATCGGAGTTTTATATTTCTTTTATATAAGAAGAATATAAGGTTTTATATTTCTTTTTCAGCATATTCTTAAGAGCAGTCCCAAATGTCCTTGCTCAGGTTCGACAGAAACAGTGATTTCAAACTACAAATCCAAAGAATGATTTAACTCTATGAGATGAATACACACATCATAAAGCAGTTGCTCTGAAAACTTCTCTCCAGTTTTCCTCGGAAGACATTTCCTTACTCACCACAACCCTCCATGCGCCACTTAGTATCCCTTCACGAATTCCTCAAATAGAAAGAGTTTCCTAACTGGGCAAGATAGTGTAAGCTTTAGCTCTCTGAAATGAACGCTCATGTCTGAGAGATTTTTCTCCGAGCAATTCTTCCTGGGTTTTATTTCAGGATATTTCACTTTTTGCCATAGTCTTCACTGCGCTGCCAAATATCACTTTTTCAGTTTTACAGGAACAGTGTTCCAACACTGTCTTATGAGAAAAAAGGTATAACTCCCTGAGTGGAATGCACTCATCACAAAGCAGTTTCTCAGAAAGCTTCTCTCCGGTTTTATCTTAAGATACTTTCTATTTCACCTCAGGCCTGTATTTGTTCCCGAAAGTCCCTTCACGAATCCGTCAATGATGCAGATTCAAAACTGCGTAATAGAAAGAAAGTTTTATCTATGTGAGATGAATAGACATATCTATCACAAAGCAGATTCACAGAAAGCATCTTTCCTCTTTTTGTCTGAGGATATTTACTTTTTCACAATAGCCATACATATACACCCAAATGCCCCTGGTAGCATTTTCTCCAAACGGGGTTCCCCAATCCTCTATGAGAAGAAAAGTTTATCTCTATGAGTGTAATGCACACATCAAAAAGCAGCTCCTGAGAAATCTTCTTTTCAGTATCTATCTGAAGATATTTCCGTTTTCACCATAAGCCTCAAAGCGATCCCAAATTTCACTTCACAGGCTAAACAAAAACAGTGTTAGAATACTACTCAATAAAAACAGAAGTTTAACTGTGCATGTGGATTTCATGTGACCTAGAGAAGTTTCACAAGTTCCCTTCTGGTTTTTATCGGAGGGTATTTCTTTTTCAGTACATTTTTAAGAGCGTTCCAAAATGTCCTTTCTCAGGTTCCAAAGAAACAGTGATTTCAAACTGCTCAATCCAAAGAATGATTTAACTCTCTAAGATGAATACACACATCACAAAGCAGTTGCTCCAAAATCTTATCTCTGGTTTTCATCGGAAGACGTTTTCTTTCTCACCACAAGCCTCAGGGCACCACTTATTATCCCTTCACAGATTCCTCAAAGACAGAATTTCCATACTGGGCAACGTAGTGTAAGACTTAATGCTCTGAAATGAATGCACTCGTCAGAGAGCAGTTTGTTGGAATGTTTCTTTGTTGGTTTTATATCAGGATATTGCACTGTTTGTCATACTCTTCAAAGCACTGAAAAACATCACTTTTTCATTTCTACAGGATCAGAGTTCAAACACTGTCTTATGAGAACAGAGGTATAACTCCCTGAGTGGAATACACACATCACAAAGCAGTTTCTCAGAAAGCTTCTCTCCTGTTTTTATCTGAAGATATGTCCTATTTCCCCACAGGCATGAATGTGCTCCCGAATGTCCCTTCGTGAATCCGTCAATGATGCAGTTTCAAAACTGCATAATAGAAAGACATTTCTATCTATGTGAGATAAGTAGACATATCTATCACAAAGTAGTTTCACAGAAAGCTTCTTTCCAGTTTTGTCTGAAGATATGTCCTTTTACACCATAGCCGTCCATATACTACCGAAGAATGATTTAACTCTTTGAGATGAATACACATATCACAAAGCAGTTGCTCCAAAAGCTTCTCTCCAGTTTCCATCGGAAGATATTTTTTTCTCACAACAAGCCTCCGGGCGTCACTTAACACATCCCTTCACAGATTCCTCAAAGACAGAGTTTCCAAACTGGGCAATGTAGAGTAAGCTTTAACTCTCTGAAATGAATGCACACCTCAGAGAACAGTTTCTTGGAACACTTCTTTCTGAGTTATATTTCAGGATATTTAACTTTTCACCATAGTCTTCAGGATGCAGCAAAATATCACTTTTTTATGTTTCACAGGAACAGTGTTTCAACACTGCCTTATAAGAAAAGAGGGATAACTCTCTGAGGGGAGGCACACATCACAAAGCAGTTTGTCAGAAAGCCTCTCTCCAGTTTTTATCTGAATATAACTCGTGTTTCCCCACAGGCGTGAATGTGCTCCCGAATGTCCCTTCGCTAATCCGTCCATGACGCGTTGTAAAACTGCATAATAGAAAGAAAGTTGTATCTATGTGAGTGGAATAGATATATCAATCACAAAGCAGTTTCCTGGAAAGCTTCCATAAGTTTTTGTCTGAGGGTATTTCCTTTTTCACCATAGCCGTCCATCTAATCCCAAATGACCCCTGGTAGCATTTTCTCCAAAAGGGATTCCCCAATCCTCTATGAGAAGAAAAGTGTAACTAGTGATGGAATGAACACGTCACAAAGTGCTCCTCGTAAATCTTCTCTCCAGTATATACCTGAAGATATATCCATTTTCACCATAAGTTCCAAGCGCTCCCGAGTATCCCTTAGCTGACTAACCTAAAACAGTGTGAGAATACTGCTCAAAGAAAACAGAAGCTTAACTGTGTGAGTATAATTCACATGACCTTGAGCAGTTTCACTGAAAGATTCCTTCTGATTTTTATCAGACGGTATTTCTTTTACAGCATATTATTTAGAGCATTCAAAAATGTCCCTTCTCAGGTTCCACAGAAACCATGATTTCAAACTGCTCAATCCAAAGAATGATTTAACTCTAAGAGATGAATATACACATCCCAAAGCCGTTGCTCTGAAAGCTTCTCTCCAGTTTTCATCGGAAGACGTTTCCTTTCTTACCACAAGCCTCTGGGTGCCACTAAATATCCATTCACAGATTCCTCAAAGACAGAGTTTTATTACTGGGCAACGAACTGTAAGTTGTAACTCTCTGAAATGAATGAGCACTACAGAGAGCAGTTTCTTGGAATGCTTGTTTCTGGGTTTTATTTCAGGATATTTCACTTTTCGCCGTAGTCTTCAATGCACTGCACAATGTCACTTTTTCAGTTTTACAGGAACAGTGTTCAAATACTGCCTTTTGAGAAAAGAGGTATAACGCCCTGAGTAGAATGCACACTCACAAAGTAGTTCCTCAGAAAGCTTCTCTCCAGTGTTTATTGGGAGATATCTCCTATTTCCCCATAGACCTGAATGTGCTCCCAAAGGTCCCCAGGTAAATCCATCCATGACGCATTTTCAAAACTTTATAATAGAAAGTTTTCTCTATATGAGATGAATAGATATATCTTTCCAAAAGCAGTTTCACATAAAACTTATTTCCAGTTATTGTCTGAGGATAATTCCTTTTTCACCATAGCCTTCCATATACTCCCAAATGTCCCCTAGTAGCTTTTTTTCCAAATGGGGCTAGCCTATCCTCTATGAGAAGAAATGTATAACTCTGTGAGTGAAATGCACACATCACAAAGCAGCTCCATGGAAATCTTCTCTCCGGGATCTCTCTGAAGAAATTTCCATTTTCACCAGTGCCTCAAAGTGCTCCCGAGTATCCCTTCATTGTCTAAGCTAAAACAGCTTTAGAATAGTGCTCAATGAAAACAGAAGCTTCACTGCGCGAGTGGACTTCATGTGACCGAGAGAAGTTTCACAGAAAGTTTCCTTCTGGTTTTTATTGGAGGGTATTTATTTTTCAGCATATTCTTAAGAGCATTCCCAAATGTCCTTTCTCAGGTTCCACAGAAACAGTGATTTCACACTGTTCAATCCAAAGAATGACTTAAATCTATGAGATGGATACAAATATCACAAAGCAGCTTCTCCAAAAGCTTCTCTCCAGTTTTCCTTGGGAGATGTTTGCTTTCTCACCACAAGGCTCCTGGCACCACTTAATATCCCTGCACAGATTCCTCATAGAGTTTCCAAACTGGGCAATGTAGTGTAAGATTTAAGTCACTGAAATTAATGCACACGTCAGAGAGCAGTTTCTTGGAATGCTTCTTTCTGGGTTTTAAATAAGGATATTTCACTTTTTGACAGAGTCTTCAATGTGTTTTAAAATATCACTTTACCTGTTTTAAAGGAACAGTATTCAAACACTGCCTTATGAGATAAGAGGTATACTCAATGAGTGGAAAGCACACATCACAAAGCAGTTTCTCAGAAAGCTTCTCTGCAGGTTTTATCTGAAGATATTTCCTATTTCCCCACAGGCCCGAATGTTCTCCCGCATGTCCCTTCGCGAATCCGTCCAGGACGCAGTTTAAGAACTGCGTGATAGAAAGTTTTATCTATGTGAGATGAATAGACCTACCTATCACAAAGCAGTTTCACAGACAGATTCTTTCCACTTTTTGTCTGAGCATATTTCCTTTTTCACCATAGCCATCCATATACTCCCAAATGTCCCCTGGTACCTTTTTCTCCAAATAGGATTCCCCAATCCTCGATGAGAAGAAAAGTCAAACACTGTGGGTGAAATGTACACGTCACAAAGCAACTCATCAGAAATCTTCTCTCTTGTATCTCTCTGAAGATATTTCCGTTTTCACTGTAAGCCTCAAAGTGCTCCAAAGTATCACTTAGCTGACTAAGCTTAAACAGTATTAGAATACTCCTCAATGAAAACAGAAGCTTCACTGTGTGAGTGGACACATGACCTAGAGCAGTTTCACGAAAAGTTTCCTTCTGTGTTTATCGGAGGGTATTTCTTTTCCAGCACATTCTTAAGAGTGTTCCCAAATGTCCTTTCTCAGGTTCCACAGAAACAGAGATTTCAAAGTGCTCAATCCAAAGAATGATTTAAATCTATGAGATGAATATACACATCACAAAGCAGTTGCTGCAAAAGCTTCTTTCCAATTTTTATCATAAGATGTTTCCTTTCTCATCACAAGTCTCTGGGCACCACATAATATCCATTCACAGATTCCTCAAAGACAGAGTTTCCAAACTGGGCAACGTAGTGTAAAATTTAAGTCACTGAAATGAATACACACATGACAGAGCAGTTTCTTAGAACGCTTCTTTCTGGGTTTTATTTCAGGATAATTTACTTTTTGTTGTAGTCTTCAATGTGCTGCAAAATATCACTTCTTCAGTTTTAAAGGAACAGTGTGGAAACACTGTCTTATGAGAAAAGAGGTATAACACACTGAGTGGAATGCACACCACATATAGTTTATTAGAAAGCGTCTCTCTAGTATTTATCTGAATATATATCTTATTTCCACACAGACCTGGTTGCGCTACCGATGTCCCTTCACGAATCCATCCATGATGCAGTTTCAAAACTGCGTATTAGAAAAAAAGTTTTATCTATGTTAGATGAATAGACATATCTATCCCCAAGCAGTTTCACAGAAAGCTACTTTCCAGTTTTCATCTCTGGATATTTTCTTTTCCACCATAGCCGTCGATATACTCCCAAACGTCTCCCGGTAGCTTTTTATCCAAACAAGATTAGCAAATATTCTATGAGAAGAAAAGTATAACTGTGCAAGTCGAATGCACATGTCACACAGCAGCTCCTCGGAAATCTTCTCTCCAGTAACAATCTGAAGATATTTCCACTTTCACCATAAGCCTCTAAGTGCTCCCGAGTATCCCTTAGCTGAGTAACCTAAAGTAGTGTAAGAATGCTGTTCCATGAAAACAGAAGCCTAATTTTGAGAGTGGACTTCACGTGACCTAGAAGTGTTTCACAGCAAGTTTCCTTCTGGTTTTTATTGGAGGGTGTTTCTTTTTTAGCATATTCTTAAGAGCGTTCCCTAATGTCCTTTCTCAGGTTCCACAGAAACAGTGATTTAAAACCGCTCAATCAAAAGAATGTTTTAACTCTATAAGATCAATACACGCATCACAAGGCAGTGGCTCCGAAAGTTTCTCTCCAGTTTTCATCGGAAGACATATCCTTTCTCACCACAAGCCTCCAGGCGCCACTTAATATCCCTTCAGAGATTCCTCAAAGACAGAGTTGCCAAACTGGGCAAGGTAGTGTAAGCTCTAACACTCTGAAATGGAAGCACATGTCAGAGAGCAGTTTCTTGGAATGCTTCTTTCTGGGTTTTATTTTAGGATATTTCACTTTTCGCCAAAGTCTTCAATGTGCTGCAAAGTATCACTTAATCGCTTTACAAGAACAGTGTTCAAACACTGCCTTTTGAGAAAAGAGGTAAAACTCCCTGAGTGCAATGCACACATCCAAAAGCAGTTTCTCAGAAATCTTCTCTCCAGTTTTTATCTGAAGTTATCTACTACTTCCCCAAAGGCCCGAAAGTGCTCCCGAATGTCCCTTCGTGAATCTGTTAATGACGCAGTTTCAAAACTACACAATAGAAAGAAAATTTTATTTATGTGCGAGGAATAGACATATCTATCACAAAGCAGTTTCACAGAAAGTTTCTTTCCAGTTTTTCTCAGAAGATATTTCCTTTTTCACGATAGCCATCCATATACTCCTGAATGTCTCCTGGTAGCTTTTACTCCAAACGGGATTACCCAAACCTCTATGAGTAGAAAAGTATAACTCTGTGAGTGGAATGCACACGTCACAAAGCAGCTTCTCAGAAATCTACTCTCCAGTTTCTATTTGAAGATATTTCCCTTTTCACCGTAAGCCTCAAAGTTCTCCTGAGTGTCCCTTTTCTGACTAATGTAAAACAGTGTTAGAATACCGTTCAATGAAATCACGAGCTTAACTTTGCCAGTGGACTTCACGTGACCTAGAGCAGTTTCATACAAAGTTTCCTTCTGCTTTTTATTGGAGGGTGTTTCTTTTTCAGCATATTCGTAAGAGTGTTTCCAAATGTCCTGTCTCAGGTTCCACAGAAACAGTGATTTGAAACCGCTCAATCCAAAGAAAGATTTAACTCTATGAGATGAATACACACATCACAAAGCAGATGCTCCAAAAGCTTCTCTTCAGTTTTCATTGGAATACGTTTCCTTTCTCACCACAAGCCTTCGGGCGCCACTTAATATCCCTTCACAGATTCCTCAAAGACAGAGTTTCCAAACTGGGCAGCATATTATAAGCTTTAACTCTCTGAAATGAATGCTCTCGTCAGAGAGCAGTTTCTAGGAGGGCTTCTTTCTGGGTTTTATTCCAGGATATTTCACTTTTCGCCAGAATCTTCAATGTGCTGCAAAATATCACGTTTTCAGTTTTCAGGAAGAGTGTTCAAATACTACCATATGGCAAAATAGGTATAACTCCCTGAGTGGAATGCACAAATCAGACACAGTTTCTCAGAAAGCTTCTCTCCAGTTTTTATCTGAAGATATTTCCTATTTCCCCACAGACCTGATTGTGTTCCCAAATGTCCCTTCCTGAATCCATCCCTGAAGAAGTTTCGAAACTGCATAGCAGAAATAAAGTTTTATGTATGTAAGATGAATAGACATATCTATCCCAAAGCAGTTTTACAGAAAGCTTCTTTCCAATTTTTGTCTGAGGATATTTCCTTTTTCACCATAGCCTTCCATTACTCCCGAATGTCCATTGGTAGCTTTTTCTCCAAATGGGATTAGCCAATTCTCTATGAGAAGAAAAGTATGACTCTGTCAGTGGAATTCAGCTGTCACAAAGCAACTCCTCAGAAACCTTCTCTCCAGTATCTATCTGAAGACATTTCTGCTTTCACTGTAAACCTCAAAGCGCTACCGAGTATGCCTTAGCTGAATGAACTAAAATAGTGTTAGAATACCGCTGAATGAAAATGGAAGTTAAATTGTCCAAGCGGACTTCTAGTGACCTAGAGCAGTTTCACAGAAAGTTTCCTTGTGGTTTTTATCGGAGGGTATTTCTTTTTCAGCATATACTTAAGAGCGTTCCCAAATGTCCTTTCTCAGGTTCCACAGGAACAGTGATTTCAAACTGCTCAATACAAAGAATGATTTAAATCTATGAGATGAATACACACATTACAAAGCTGTTGCTCTGAAAGCTTCTCTCCAGTTTTCATTGGAAGACGTTTTCTTTCTCACCACACTCCTCTGGGTGCTACATAATATCCATTCACAGATTCCTCAAAGACAGAGTTTCCAAACTGGGCAACGTAGTGTAAGATTTAACTCTCTGAAAAGAATGCACACGTCAGAGAGCAGTTTCTTGGAGCGCTTCTTTCTGGGTTTTATTGCAGGGTATTTCACTTTTCACCACAGTCTTCAATGCCCTGCAAATTATCTCTTTTTCAGTTTTACAGGAACAGTGTTCAAACACTGACATATGAGAAAAGAGGTATAACTCCCTGAGTGGAATGTACTCATCAGAAAGTAGTTTCTGACAAAGCTTCCATTCAGTATTTATCTGAAGATATTTCCTATCTGCCCACAGACCTGACTGTCCTCCCGAAAGTCCCTTAGCAAATCCATCCATCACGCAGTTTCAAAACTAACTAATATAGAGAAAGTTTTATCAATGTGAGATGGATATACATATCTACAACAAAGCAGTTTCTCAGAAAGCTTGTATCCATTTTTTGTCTGAGGATATTTCCTTTTTTACCATAGCCATCCATATACTTCCGAATGTCCCCTGGTAGCTTTTTCTCCAAATGGGACTCCCCAATCCTCTATGGGAATAAAAATAAAAGTCTGTGAATGCATTTGTCGCAATGCTTCTTCTCAGAAATCTCCTCTCCAGTATCTATCTGAAAATATTTCCATTTTCACCATAAACCTCAAAGCACTCTCGAGCATTCTTTAGTTGTCAAAAATAAAACAGGGTTAGAATACTGCTCAATGAAAACAGAAGCTTACCTGTATAAGTGGACTTCACGTGACCCAGAACAGCTTCACAGAAAGATACTTTCTGTTTTTTATCAGAGGGTATTTCTTTTTCAGCATATTCTTAAGTGCGTTCCCAAATGTCCTTTCTAGGTTTCCACAGAAACAGTGATTTCAAAGTGCTCAATCCAAATAATAATTTAAATCTATGAGAATACACACATCACAATGCACTTGCCCCAAATGTTTCTCTCCACTTTTCATTGGAAGATGATTAATTTCTCACCACAAGCCTCCAGGCACCACTTTATATCCCTTCACAGATTTCTCAAAGACCGAGTGTCCAAAGTGTTTAATGTAATGTAAGCTTTAACTCTCTGAAACGAATGCACACTTCAGAGAAAAGTTTGTTGAAATGCTTCTTTCTTGTTATTATTTCAGGATATTTCAATTTTCGCCATAGTCTTGAATGCGCTACAAAATATCACTTTTTTCTGTTTTACAGGAACAGTGTCCAAACACTGCATTATGAGAAAAGAGGTATAACACCTGCAGTGAAATGCACTCATCAAAAAGCATTTTCTCAGAGAGCTTCTCTCCTGTTTTTATCTGAAGATATCTCCTTCTTCCCCATGGGTCAGAATGTGCTCCCAAATATCCCTTCGTGAATCCATCCATGATGCAGGTTCAAAACTGCATAATAGAAAGAAAGTTTTATCTATGTGAGATGAATAGACATATGTATCACAAAGCAGTTTCAAAGATAGCATCTTTACAGTTTTTCTGTGAGGATATTTCCTTTTTCACCATAGCGGTCCATATAACCTAGAATGTCCCCTGGAAGCTTTGTCTCCAAACGGGATTCCACAATCATCTATGAGGAGAAAAGTATAACTTTGTTAGTAGAATGCACACGTCACAAATTAGCTCCTCGGAAATCTTCTCTCCAGCATCTATCTGAAGATATTTCCGTTTTCACCATAAGCCTCAAAGCATTCCCGAGTATCCCTTAGCTGAAAACCTCAAACACTGTTAGAATGCTGCTCAAAGAAAACAGAGCCTTAACTGTGTGAGTGGACTTCACGTGACATAAAGCAGTTCCACCAAATGTTTCCTTCTGGTTTTTTTCGGAGGGTATTTCTTTTTCAGCATATTCTTAAGGGCGTTCCCAAATGTCCTGTCTCAGGTGCCACAGAAACAGTGATGTCAAACTGCTCAATCCAAAGAATAATTTAACTCTATGAGAAGAATACACTCATCAGAAAGTTGATACACTCATCCTAAAGCTTCTCTCCAGTTTTCGTCGGAAGGCATTTCCTTTCACACCACAAGCCTCCGGGCGCCAGGTAATATTTCTTCACAGATTCCTAAAAGACAGACATTCCAAACTGGGCAACATACTGTAAGCTTTTGCTCTCTGAAATGAATGCACACGTCAGAGAGCAGTTTCTTGCATCGCTTCTTTCTGGGTTTTATTTCAGGGTATTTCACTTTTTGCCATAGTCTTCAATGCGCTGCACAAAATCACATTTTCAGTATTACAGGATCAGTGTTCAAACACTGCCTTATGAGAAAAGAGTTATAACACCCTGAGTGGGTTTCACACATCACAAAGCAGTTTCTCAGAAAGCTTCTGTCCCATTTTTATATGAAGATATCTTCTATTTCCCCACAGGCCTGAAAGTGCTTCCGCATGTCCCTTTGTGATTCTGTCCATGATGCTGTTTCAAAACTGAATAATAGAAATAAAGTTTTATCTGTGTGAGATGAATAGACATATCTATCACAAGTTAGTTTCACAGAAAGCTTCTTTACAGTTTTTGTCTGAGATTAATTCCTTTTTCACCATAGTTGTCCATATACTCCTGAATGATCCCTGGTAGCTTTTTCTCCAAATGGGATTCTGCAATCCTCTATGAGAAGAAAAGCAAAACTCTGTGAGTGGAGTGCACACGTCACAAAGCAGCTCTTCAAAAATCTTCCCTCCATTCTCTATCTGAAGACATTTCCGTTTTCAACGTAAGCCTCAAAGTGCTCCCGAGTATCCCTTGGCTGACTAACTGAAAACAGTGTTAAAATTCTGCTCAATGAAAATAGAAGGTAAAGTGTGCGAGTGGACTTCACATGACCTAGAGCAGTTTCACAGAGTGTTTCCTTCTGATTTTTATCTGAGGGTATATCTTTTACAGCATATTCTCAAGAGCGTTCCCAAATGTCCTTTCTCAGGTTCCACAGAAACAGTGATTTCAAATTGCTCATTCCAAAGAATCATTTAACTCTATAAGATGAATACACACATCACAAAGCAGTTTCTCTGAAAGCTTCTCTCCAGTTTTCATTGGAAGATGTTTCCTTTCTCACCATAAGCCACCAGTAGTCAATTAATATCCCTTCGCAGATTGCTCAAAGACAGATTTTCCAAACTGGGCAACGTAGTGTAAGCTTTAACTCTCTGAAATAAATGCACACGTAAGAGAGCAGTTTCTTGGAACGCTTCTTTCTGGGTTTTACTTCAGGATATTTCAGTTTTCGCCATAGTCTTCAATGCGCTACAAAATCTCACTTTTTCAGTATTACAGGAAAAGTGTTCAAACACTGCCTGATGAGAAAAGAGGTATAACTGCCTGAGTGGAAGGCACACATCACAAAGCAGTTTCTCAAAAACTTCTCTCCAGTTTTTATCTGAAGATATCTCCTATTACCCTTCAGTCCTGAATGTGCTCTCGAATGTCCCTTGGCAAATCCATCCGTGATGCAGTTTCAAAACTGCATAACAGGAAGAAAGTTTCATCTATATGAGATGAGTAGATATACTTATCACAAAGCAATTTCACAGAAAGCTTCTTTCCAGTATTTGTCTGAGGATATTTCCTTTTTCAACATAGCTGTCCATATCCTCCTGACTGTCTCTGGTAGCTTTTTCTCCAAATGGGATTCCCCAATCCTCTATGAAAAGAAAAGTATAACTCTGTGGGTGGAATGCACACGTCACAAACCAGCACCTCGGAAATCCTCTATCCAGTATCTATTTGAAGATATTTCCGTTTTCACCATAAGCCTCAAAGCGCTCCCGTGTGTCCCTTAGCAGACTAACCTAAAACCTTGCTAGAATAATGTTCAATGAGTACAGAAGCTTTACTGTGCAAGTGGAATTCACGTGAAATAGAGGAGATTCACAGAAAGTTTCCTTCTAGTTTTTATCAGAGGGTATTTCTTTTTCAGCATATTCTTCAGAGCATTCCCAAATGTCCTTCCTCAGGTTCCACGGAAACAGTGATTTCAAACTGCTCAATATAAAGAATGATTTAACTCTATGAGATGAATACACACATTATGAAACAGTTGCTCCGAAAGCTTCTCTCCGGTTTTCATCGGAGGACGTTTCCTTTCTCACCACAAGCCTCCGGGAGCCACTTAATATCCGTTCACAGATTGCTCAAAGACAGGGTTTCCAAACTGGGAAACGTAGTGCGAGCTTTAACTCTCTGAAATGAATGCACCATCAGAGAGCAGTTTCTTCGAATGATTCTTTCTGGGTTTTATTTCAGAATATTTCACTTTTTGCCATAGACTTCAATGCACTGTAAAATATCACTTTTTCAGCTTTTCAGAAACAGTGTTCAACCACTCCCTTATGAGAAAAGATGTATAACTCCCTGAGTGGAATGCATACATCCCAAAGCATTTTCTCAGGAAGCTTCTCTCCAGTTTTAATCTGAAGATATCTCCTTTTTCACCATAGACCTAAAAGTGTTCCTGAATGTCTCTTCGCGAATCCGACCATGATACAGTTTCAAAACTGTGTAATATAAAGTTTTATTTATGTAGATGAAGAGAGATATCTATGACGAAGCAGGTTCAGAGAAAGCTTCTATCCAGTTTTTGTCTGAGGATATTTCATTTTCCTCCGTAGCCATCCATACACTCCCGAGTGTACCCTGGTAGCTTTTTCTCCAAATGGGATTCCCTAATCCTCTATGAGAAGAAAAGTATAACTCTGTGTGTGGACTGCAGCATCACAAAGCAGCTCCTCGGAAGTATTCTCTCCAGTTTCTCTCTGTAAATATTTCCTTTTTCACCATAAGCCTCAAATCGCTCCCGTATATCAGTTCGCTGACTAAATAAAAACAGTATTAGAATACTGCTCAATGGAAACAGAAGCTTATCTGTGCGAGTGAAATTCATGTGACCTAGAGCAATTTCACAGAAAGTATTCTTCTGGTTTTTATCTCAGGGTATTTCTTTTACAGCATGTTCTTAAGAGTGGTCCCAAATGTCTTTTCTCAGGTTCCCCAGAAACAGTGATTTCAAACTGCTCAATCCCAATAATGATTTAACTCTATGAGATGAACACACATATCACAAAGCAGTTGCACTGAAAGCTTCTCTCCAGTTTTCATTGGAAGATGATTCCTTTCTCAACGAAAGCCTCTAGGAGCCACTTAATGTCCCTTCACAGATTTCTCAATGACAGAGTTTCCAAACTCGGCAATGTACGGTAAGTTTTAACTCTCTGAAATGAATGCACACGTCAGAGAGCAGTTTCTTTGAGTGCTTCTTTCTGGGTTTTATTTCAGGATATTTCACTTTTGGACCTAGTCTTCAATGCACTGCACTATATCAGTTTTTCAGTTTTACAGGAACAGTGTTCAAACACTGCCTTATGGGAAAAGAGGTATAACTCCCTGAATAGAATGCACACATCAGAAAGCAGGTATTCCGAAAGTTTCTCTCCAGTTTTTATCAGAAGTTATTTTCTATTTCCCACCAGGCCTGAAGGTGTTCCCGAATGTCCCTTTGCCAATCCGTCCATCCCGCCATTTGAAAACTGCATATAAGAAAAAAAGGTTTATCCACGTGACATGAAAAGACACACCTATCACAAATCAGTTTCACGGATATCTTCTTTCCAGTTTTTGTCTGAGGATATTTCCTTTTTCACCATAGCCATCCACATACTCCTGAATGTCCCCTGGTAGCTTTTTCTCCAAACGGAATTCCCCAATCCTCTATGAGATGAAAAGTGTAACGCTGTGAGTGGAATGCACACGCCACAAAGCAGCCTCTCGAAAATCTTCTCTCAAGTGTATATCTGGAGACATTTTCATTTTCACCATAAGCCTCAAAGCTCTCCCGAGTATCCCTTAGCTGATTAACCTAAAACCGTGTTCGAATACTGCTCAATGAAAACAGAAGCTTAACTGTGAGAGTGGAATTCACGTGACCTAGAGCAGTTTCACAGAAAGTTTCCTTTATCTTTTATCGGAGGGTGTTTCTTTTTCAGAATATTCTTAAGTGCATTCCCAAATGTCCTTTCTTAGGTTCCACAGAAACTGTGATTTCAAACTGCTGAATTCAAAGAATGATTTAACTTGATTACATGAATATACACAGCACAAAGGAGTTGCTCTGAAACCTTATCACCAGTTTTCATCAGAGGACGTTTCCTTTCTCACCAAAAGCCTCCAGGCGCTTCTTAATATCCTTTCAGAGATTTCACAAAGACAGAGTTTGCAAACTGGGTAACGTAGTGTAAACTTTGAATCTCTGAGATGAATGCACACGTCAGACAGCAGTTTCTCGGAACGCTTCTTTCTGGGTTTTATTTCAGGATATTTCACTTTTTGCCATAGTCTTCAATGCACTGCAAAATATCATTTTTTCAGTTTTACAGGAACAGTGTTAAAACACTGCCTTATGAGAAAAGAGGTATAACTCCCTGAGTGGAATGCTCACATCACAAAGCACTTTATCAAGAAGCTTCTCTCCAGTTTTTATCTGAAGATATTTCCTACTTCCCCACAGGTTGGAATGTGCTCCCAAATGTCTCTTTGTGAATCCATCCATGATGCAGTTTCAAAACTGCGTAAGAGAAAGAAAGTTTTATCTATGTGAGATAAATAGACATATCTATCACAAAGCAGTTTCAAAGATAGTATCTTTTCAGTTTTTGTCTGAAGAACTTTCCTTTTTCACCATAGCAATCCATATAACCCCAAATGTCCCCCAGAAGCTTTGTCTCCAAACGGGATTCCCCAATCCTCTATGAGAAGAAAAGTATAACTTTGTAAGTGGAATGCACACGTCACAAACCAGCTCCTCGAAAATCTTCTCTCCAGTATCTATATGAAGATATTTCTTTTTTTACAATAAGCCTCAAAGTGCTCCCAATTATCCCTTAGCTGACTAACTTAAAACAGTGTTAGAATAATGTTCAATGAAAACGGAAGCTTAACTGTGTGAGTGGAATTCATGTGACCTAGAGCAGTTTCACAGAAGGTCTCCTTCTGCTTCCTATCAGAGGGTATTTCGTTTTCAGCATATGCTTAAGAGTGTTCCCAAATGTCCTTTCTCATGTTCCACAGAAACAATGAATTCAAACCGCTCAATCCAAACAATGATTTAACACTATGACATGAATACACGCATCACAAAGCACTTGCTCTGAAAACTTCTCTCCAGTTTCCATTGGAAAACGTTTCCTTTCTCAAAACAAGACTTCAGGTGTCATTTAATATCCCTTCACAGTTTCCTCAAAGACAGAGTTTCCAAACTGGACAATGTAGTGTAACATTTAACTCTCTGAAATGAGTGCAAACGTCAGAGAGCAGTTTCTTGGAACACTCTTTCTAGGTTTTATTTCAGGATATTTCACCTTTCGCCATAGTTTTCAATGAGCTGCAAAATATCACCTTTTCAGATTTACAGAAACAGTGTTCAAACACTGCTTTATGAGAAAAGAAGTATAACTCTCTGTGTGGAATGCACACATCAAAAACTAGTTTCTCAAAAGGCTTCTCTCCAGTTTTTATCTGAAGATATTTCCAATTTCCCCAAAGGTGTGAAGGTGCTCCCAAATGTCCGTTAATGAATCCATCAATGACGCAGTTTAAAAACTGCGTAATAGAAAGAAAGATTTATCTATGGGAGATGAATAGACATATCTATCACAAAGCAGTTTTTACAGAAAACTTCCTTCCAGTTTTGTCTGAGGATATTTCATTTTTCACCATAGCCGTCCTTATACTCCCAAATGTCCCCTGTTACCATTTTCTCCAAATGGATTTATGCAATCCTCTATGAGAAGAAAAGTGTAACTCTGTGAGTGGAATGCACACGTCACAAAGCAGCTCCTCGGAAATCTTCTCTGCAGTTTCTATCTGAAGATATCTCCGTTTTCCCAGTAAGCCTTCAACCACTCCCGAGTATCACTTCACAGACTAAACAAAAAGAGTGTTAGAATACTGCTCAAGGAAAACAGAAGTTTAACTTTGTGAATGGATCTCATTTGACCTAGAGCAGCTTCACAGAAAGATTCCTTCTGGTTTTTATTGGAGGGTATTTCTTTTTCTGCATATTCCTAGGAGTGTTTCCAAATGTCATTTTTCAGGTTCCACAGAAACAGTGATTTCAAAGTGCTCAATCCAAATAATGATTTAACTCTATTAGATGAATATGCATATCACAAAAAGTTGCTCCGAAAGCTTCTTTCCAGTATTCATTGGAAGACATTTCCTTTCTCACCACAAACTTATGGGCGCCACTTAATATCCCTTCAAAGATTCCTCAAAGATAGAGTTTCCAAATTGGACAATGTAATGTAAGCTTTAACTCTCAGAAATGAATGCACATGTCAGAGAGCAGTTTCTTGGAACACTTCTTTCTGGGTTTTATTTTCATATTTCACTTTTTGCCATAGTCTTCAATGTGCTGCAAAATATCACCTTTTCATTTTTATAGGAACAGGATTCAAACACTGCATTATGAGAAAAGAGGTATAACTCCCTGAGTGGAATGCACACATCACAAAGCAGTTTCTCAGAAAGCTTCTCTCCAATTTTTATCTAACGGTATCTCCTATTTCCCCACTGACCTGAATGTACTCCCGAAAGTCCGTTTGCAAATCCATCCATGACTCAGTTTCAAAACTGCATAATAGAGTGGAAGTTTTGTCTATGAGAGATGAATAGACATATCTATCACAAAGCAGTTTCACGAAAAGCATCTTTCCAGTTTTTGTCTGAGGATATTTCCGTTTTCACCACAGACAACCATATACTCCCGAAGAATGATTTAACTCGTTGAGATGAATGCACACATCACAAACTAGTTACTTCAAAAGCTTCTCTCCAGTTTCCATCAGAAGACGTTTCCTTTCTCACCAGAAGTCTCCGGGCATCACTTAATATCCCTTCACAGATTCCTCAAAGACAGAATTTCCAAACTGGGCAACCTAATGTAAGCTTTAAATCTCTGAAATGAATGCACAAGTCAGAGAGCAGTTTCTTGAAATGCTTCTTTATGGGTTTTCTTTCCGGATATTTCACTTTTTGCCATAGTCTTCAATGCTCTGCAAAATATCACTTTTTCAGTTTTGCAAGAACAGTGTTCAAACACTGACTGCCTTATGAGAAAAGAAGTGTAACTCCTTGAGTGGAATGTACACATCACAAAGCAGTTTCTCAGAAAGCTTCTCTATAGTTTTTATCTGAAGATATTCTCTATTTTCCCACAGGCTTAAGTGTGCTCATGACCGTCCCTCCGCGAACCCGTCCTTGACGTAGTTTCAAAACAGTGAAATAGAAAGAAAGTTGTATCTATCTGAGATGAGTACACATATCTATCACAAAGCAGTTGCCCAGAAAGCTTCTTTCCAGCTTTTGTCTGAGGATATTTCCTTTTCCACCATAGCGTTCCATATACTCCCAAATGCCCCTGATAGCATTTTCTCCAAATGAGTTTCTTCAATCCTCTATGAGAAGAAAAGTATATCTCTGTGAGTGGAATACACATGTCACAAAGCATCTCTTCGGAAATCTTCTCTCTGGTATCTATCTGAAGATATTTCCGTTTTCACCATAAGCCTCAAAGCACTCCCGAGTATCCCTTAGCTGACTTAAATAAAACAGTGTTAAAATATTGCTCGATGAAAACAGAAGCTTGACTGTGCGAGTGGAATTCACATGACCTAGAGCAGTTTCACAGAAAGTTTCCTTCTGGTTTTATCGCAGGGTGTTTCTATTTTAGCATATTCTTAAGAGCGGTCCCAAATATCCTTTATCAGGTTACACAGAAACAGTGTTTTCAATCTGCTCAATCCAAAGAGTGATTTAACTCTGTGAGATGAATACAGACATCACAAAGTGTTGCTCCGAAAGCTTCTCTCCACTTTTCATTGGAAGACATTCCCCTTCTCACCACAGGCTTCTGGGTGCCACTTAATATCTCTTCACAGATTCCTCAAAGACAGAGATTCCAACCTGGGCAATGTAGTGTAAGCTTTAACTCTGAAATAAATGAACACATCACAGAGCATTTTCTTGGAACGCTTCTTTCTGGGTTTTAAATCAGGATATTTCACTTTTTGCTGTAGTATACAATGCACTGTAAAATATCACTTTTTCAGTTTTACAGGAACAATGTTCATACACTGTCTTATGTGAAAAGAGGTGTAACTCACTGAGTGGAATGCACACCTCAGAAAGCAGTTTTTCAGAAAGCTTCTCTCCACTTTTAATCTGGAAATATTTCTTATTACCCCACAGATGTGAAAGGGCTCATGAATGTCCCTTCGCAAAACCATCTGGGATGCAGTTTCAAAACTGCATAAAAGAAATAAAGTTTTATCTATGTAAAAGGAAGAGACATATCTTTCACAAACCAGTTTCACAGAAATCTTCTTTCCAGTTTTTGTCTGAGGATATTTCCTTTTTCACCATAGCAGTCCATGTACTCCCGAATTTCCCCTGGTAACGTTTTCTGCAAATGGGTTTCCCCAATCCTCTATGAGAAGAACAGTATAACTCTGTGAGTGGAATGCACATGTCAGAAAGCAACTCCTCAGAAATTTTCTCTCAAGTTTCTATCTGAAGATAGTTTCATTTTCACCGTAAGCCTCAAAGCGTTTCCGAGTATCACTTAACAGACTAAACAAAAACAGTGTTACAATACTGCTCAATGGAAACAGAAGTCGAACTGT
>NW_012116777.1:631444-656379 GCF_000951035.1 Colobus angolensis palliatus | reverse complement strand
TGGCTGGATCTCAGCTCACTGCAAGCTCCACCTCCCGGGTTTATGCCATTCTCCTGCCTCAGCCTCCCAAGTAGCTGGGACTATAGGCACCTGCCACCTCGCCCGATAGTTTTTTGTATTTTTTAGTAGAGACGGGGTTTCACCGTGTTAGCCAGGATGGTCTCGATCTCCTGACCTCATGATCCACCTGTCTCGGCCTCCCAAAGTGCTGGGATCACAGGCTTCAGCCACCGCGTCCGGCCTGGAGAATATTTCTTTTACAGCATATTCTTAAAAGCGGTCCCAAATGTCCTTTCTCAGGTTCCACAGAAACAGTGATTTCAAACTGCTGAATCCAAAGAATGATTTAAATATAAATCATTTTGTTTCAAATGGTTTTGTTTCAAGATATTTCACTTTTCACCATAGTGTTCAACACGCTGCAAAATATCACTTCTTCAGTTTTACAGAAACAGTGTTCAAACATTGCCTTATGATAAAAGACGTATAAATCCCTGAGTAGAATGCACATGTCACAAAGCAGTTTCTCAGAAAACTTCTCTCCAGTTTTTATCTGAAGATATCTTTTATTTCCCCACAGGTCTGACTGTGTTCCTGAACGTACCTTTGTGAAACAGTCCATGTCGCAGTTTCAAAACTGCATTATAGAAAGAAAGTTTTATCTATGTGAGATGAATAGACATATATATCACAAAGCAGTTTCACAGAAAGCTTGTTTCCAGTTTTTGTGTGAGGATTTTTCCTTTTTCACTATAGCCATCCATTTGCTCCTAAAGAATGATTTAACTCTTTAAGATGAATACACACATTGCAAAGTGGTTGTTCTGAAAGTTTCTCTCCAGTTTTCATTTTAAGACGTTTCCTTTCTCACCACAAGCCTCCAGATGCCATTTAATACTCCTTCACAGATTCCTTAAAGAGACAGTTTCCAAACAGGGCCACATACTGTAAGGATTATCTCTCTGAAATGAAATCTCACGTCAGAGAGCAATTTTTTGGAATGCTTCCTGTGAGGTTTTATTTCAGGATACATATTCTTCAATGCGAGGCAAAATATCACATTTTCAGTTTTACAGGAACTGTGTTCAATCACTGCCTTATGAGAAAAGAGGTATAACTCCCTGAGTGGAATGCACACTCACAAAGCAGTTTCTCAGAAAGCTTCTCTCTAGTTTTTATCTGTAGATATATCCTTTTACCCCAGAGGCCTGAATGTTCTCCCAAATGTCCTTTGGCAAATCCATCCATGACACAGTTTCAAAACTACGTTATAGAGAGAAAGTTTTATCTATGTGAGATGAATAGACATGTTTATCACAAAGCAGTTTCACAGAATGCTTCCTTCCAGTTTTTGTCAGAGGGTATTTCCTTTTCCACCATAGTCGTACATATACTTTTGAATATCCCCTGCTAGCATTTTCTCCAAATGGGATTCCCCAATCCTCTATGAGAAGAAAAGTATAACTCTGTGACTGGAGTGCACATGTCACAAAGCAGCTCCACGGATATCCTCTCTCCAGTATCTATCTGAAGATATTTCCGTTTTCACCATAAGCCTGAAACTGCTCCCGATATCCTTCAGCTGACTAAAATAAAACAGTGTGAGAATACTGCTCAATGAAAGCAGAAGCTTAACTGTGCGAGTGGACTTCACATGACCTAGAGCAGTTTCACAGAATGTTTCCTTCTCTTTTTTATCAGAGGGTATTACTTTTTCAGCATATACTTAACAGTGATCCCAAATGTCCTTTCTCAGGTTCCTCAGAAACAGTGATTTCAAACTGCTCAATCCAAAGAATGATTTACATCTATGAAACGAATACACACATCACAAAGCAGTTGCTCTGAAAGTTTCTCTCCAGTTTCAACAGAACACGTTTCCTTTTCATGACAAGCATAAGTACGCCCCTCAATATCCCTTCACAGATTCCTCAAAGAAAGAGTTTCCAAACTGTACAATGTCACATAAGCTTTAACTCTCTGAAGTGAATGCACACATCAGAGAGCAGTTTCTTGGAGTGATTCTTTCTGGGTTTTATTTCAGGATATTTCACTTTTCGCCATAGTCTTCAATGTGCTTCAAATTATCACGTTTCAGTTTTACAAGAACAGTGTTCAAACACTGCCTCATGAAAAAGGAGGTATAACTCCCTGATTGGAATCCATACATCAAAAAGCAGTTTCTCAGAAAGCTTCTCTCCAGTTTTTATCTGAAGATATTACCTATTTCCCCTCAGGCCTGAATATGCTGCCGAATGTTTCTTCACAAATCCGTCCATGACGCAGTTTCAAAACTGCGTAATAGAAAGAAAGTATTATCTATATGAGAGAAACAGACATATCTATCACAAAGCAGTTTCAAAGAAAACTTCTTTCCAGATTTGTCTGAGGATTTTCCTTTTTCACCGTAGCCATCCATATACTCCTGAATGTTCCCTGGTATCATTTTCTCCAAATGATATTCCCTAATTCTCTATGTGAAGAAAAGTATAATTCTGTGATTGGAATGCACTCATCACAAAGGAGCTCCTCAGAAATCTTCTCTCCGGTATCTATCTGAAGATAATTCCGTTTTCACCATAAGCTTCAAAGTGCTTCCGATTATCTCTTAGCTGTCGAACCTAAAACAGTGTTATAATAATGCTCAATAAAAACAAAAGCTTAACTGAGTGGGTGGACTTCACATGACCCAGAGCAGTTTCACAGAAAGTTTCCTTCTGGTTTTTATCAGAGGGTATATCTTTTTCAGCGTATTCTTAAGAGCGTTCCCAAATGTCCTTTCTCAGGTTCCACAGAAACAGTGATTTCAAACTGCTTAATTCAGAGAATGATTTAACTCTATGAGAAAAATACACACATCACATAGTAGTTGCTCTGAAAGCTTCTCTCCAGTTTTCATCAGAAGACGTTTCCTTTCTCACCACAAGCCTCCAGGCGCCACTTAATATCCCTTCACAGATTCCTCAAAGACAGTTTCCAAACTGATCAACGTAGTGTAAGGTTTAACACTCTGAAATGAATGCCCAGGTCAGAGAGCAGTTTCTTGAAATGCTTCTTCTGGATTTTATTTCAGGATATTTAATATTTCACCATAATCTTCAATGCGCTGTAAAATATCACTTTTTCAGTTTTACAGGAACAGGGTTCAAACACTGCCTTATGAGAAAAGAAGTATAACTCCCTGAGTGAAATGCTCACATCACAATGCAGTTTATCAGAAAGCTTCTCTCCAGTTTTTATCCGAAGATATTTCCTACTTCTGCAGAGGCCTTAATGTGCTCCCGAATGTCCCTTGGAGAATCCGTCCATGACGCAGTTTCAAAATTGCATAATAGAATGAAAGTTTTATCTCTGTGAGTGGAATAGACCTAGTTAACCCAAAGGAGTTTCATAGAAAGCTTCTTTCCAGTTTTTGTTTGCGGATATTTCTTTTTTCACCATAGCCATCCATATACTACCGCATGTCCCCTGGTAGTGTTTTCTTCAAACGAGATTCCCCAATCGTCTATGAGAAGAGAAGTTAAACTCTGTGAGTGGAATGCATACATCACAAAGCAGCTCCTCGGCACTCTTTTCCCCAGTATCTATCTGAAGATATTTCCGTTTTCACCGTAGACCTAAAACTGCTCCAGATATCTCTCAGCTGACTAATGTAAAAGAGTGTTAGAATACTGCTCAATGAATACAGAAGTTTAACCGTGAGAGTGGACTTCTTGTGACCTAGAGCAGTTTCACAGAATGTTTCCTTCTGGTTTTTATTGGAGGGTATTTCTTTTTCAGCATATTCTTAAGAGCATTCTCAAATGTCCTTCCTCAGGTTCCACAAGAACATTGATTTCAAACTGCTCAATCCAAAGAATGATTTAAGTCTATGAGATGAATACACACATCACAAAGTGGTTGCTCTGAAAGCTTCTCTCCAGTTTTTCAAAGAATGCGCTTCTTTCTCATGACAAGCCTCTGGACGCCACCTAATATCCCTACACAGATTCCTCAAAGACCGAGTTTCCAAATTTGGCAATGTCGTGTAAACTTTAACTCTCTGAAGTGAATGCACACGTCAGAGAGCAGTTTCTTGGAATGCTTCTTTCTGGGTTTTATTTCAGGATATTTCACTTTTCGCCATAGTCTTCAATGTGCAGCAAAATATCACTTTTTCAGTTTTCCAGGAACAGTGTTCAAACACTGCCTCATGAAAAAAGTGGTATAGCACCCTGAGTGGAATGCACACATCACAAAGCAGTTTCTCAGAAAACTTCTCTCCAGTCTTTATCTGAAGATATCTCCTATTTCCCCACAGGCCTGAATGTGTTCTCGAATGTCTCTTCACAAATTGGTCCATGACATGGTTTCAAAACTGCATAATAGAATGAAAGTTTTATCTATGTGAGTGGAATTGTCATATCTCACAAATCAGTTTCACAGAAAGCTTTTATCCACTTTTTGTCGGAGGGTATTTCCTTTTTCACCATAGCCGTCCATATAGTCGCCAATGTTTCCTGGTAGCATTTTCTCCAAACGGAATTCCCCAATCCTCTATGAGAAGAAAAGTAAAACTCTGTGAGTGGAATACACACGTCACAAAGCAGCTCCTCGAAAATCTTCTCTCCAGTATCTCTATGAACATATTTCCGTTTTCACCATGAGCCTCAAAGTACTCTTGAGTACCCCTTAGCTGACTATCCTAAAACAGTGTTAGCATACTGCTCTGTGAATACAGAAGCTTAACTGTGTGAGTGGGTTTCACATGACTTAGAGCAGTTTCACAGAATGATTCCTTCTGGTTTTCATTGGACGGTATTTCTTTTTCAGCATATTCTTAAGAGCGGTCCCAAATGTCCTTTCTCTTGTCTCACAGAAACAGTGATATACAACAGAGCAATCCAAAGAATTATTTAACTCTATGAGATGAATACACACGTCACAAAGCAGTTGCTCCTAAAACTTCTCTCCAGTTTTCATCGGAAGACGTTTCCTTTCTCACCACAACCATCCGGGCGCCACTTAATATCCTTTCAAAGATTCCTCAAAACAGAGTTTCCAAAGTGGGAAACGTAGTGTAAGCTTTAACACTCAAATGAATTCACACGTTCGAGAGCTGTTTCTACGAGTGCTTCTTTGCGGATTTTATTTCAGGATATTTCACTTTTCACCATTGTCTTCAATGTGCTGCAAAATATCACTTTTCCAATTTTACAGGAAAAGTGTTCAAACACTGCCTTATGAGAAAAGACGTATGACTCCCTGAGTGGAATGCGCACATCACAAAGCAATTTCTCAGAAAGTTTCTCTCCGGTTTTATCTTAAGATATGTTCTATTTCCCCTCAGGCCTGAATGTCCTCCTGAAAGTGTCTTCGTGAATCCGTCCTTGACAAATTTTCAAAACTGCATAATAGAAAAAAAGTTTTATCTATGTGAAATGAATAGACATATCTATCACAAAGCAGTTTCACAGAAAGCATCTTTCCAGTTTTTGTCTGAGGATTTTTCCTTTTTTACCATAGCCATCCTCCATATACTCACGTTATCCCCTGTTAGCCTTTACTCCAAATGGGATTCCCCAATCCTCTATGAGAAGAACAGTTTAATTCTGTGTGTGGAATTCACACGTCACATAGCAGCTTCTGAGAAATCTTCTTTGCAGTGTCTATCTGAAGATATTTCTGTTTTCACTATAAGCTTCAAAGTGCTCCCGAATTTCACTTCGCAGTCTAAACAAAAACAGTGTTAGAATACTGCTCAATGAAAACAGAAGCTTAAATGTGTGGGAGGACTTCACGTCACATAGAGCAGTTTCACAAAATGTTTCCTTCTGGTTTTTATTGGAGGGTATTTCTGTTTCAGCTTATTCCTAAGAGTGGTCCCAAATGTCCTTTCTGAGGTTCCACAGAAACAGTGACCTCAAACTGCTCTATCCAAGGAATGACTTAACTCTATGAGATGAATACACACATCACAAAGCAGTTGCTCTGAAAGCTTCCTTCCAGTTTTCATTGGAAGACTTTTTTTTCTTACCACAAGGCTCCGGGCACCACTTTATATCCCTTCACAAATACCTCAAAGTCAGCGTTTCCAAACTGGGCAACATAGAGTCAGCTGTAACTCTCTGAAATTAATGCACACGTCTGAGAGCAGTTTCTTTGAACTCTTCTTTCTGTGTTTTCTGTCAGGATATTTCACTTTTCGCCATAGTCTCCAATGCGCTGCAAATTATCACTTCTTCAGTTTTACTGGAAAAGTGTTCAAACACTGCATTGTGACAAGAGAGGAACAAATCCGTCAGTGGAATGAGCACATCACAAAGCAGTTTCTCAGATAGCTTCTCTCCAGTTTTTAGCTGAAGATCTTTCCAATTTCACCACAGGTTTTAATGTGCTCCCGAATGTCTCCTCGCAAATCCATTCATAATGCCGTTTCACACTGAGTAATAGAAAGAAAGTTTTATCTATGTGAGATGAAGAGACATATGCATCAAAAAGCAGTCTCACAGAAAGCTTCTTTCCAATTTTGTCTGAGGATATTTCCTTTTTCACCATAGCCATCCATATACTCCCAAATGTCTCCTGGTAGCTTTTTCTCCAAACGGGATTCCCCAATCCTGTATGAGAAGAAAAGTATAACTCTGTGAGTGGAATGTACACGTCACAAAACAGCTCCTCGGAAATCTTCTCTCCAGTAACTCTCTGAAGATATTTCCGTATTCACTATAAGCCTCAAAGAGCTCCTGAGTATTTCTTAGCTAATTAACCTAAAACAGTGTTTTAATAGTGCTCAATGAAAACAGAAGCTTACCTCTGCGAGTGGAATTCATGTGACCCAGAGCAGTTTCACAGAAAGTTTCCTGCTGGTTTTCATCTGAGGGTATTTCTTTTTCAGGGTATTCTTAAAAGCGTTCCCAAATGTCCTTTCTCAGGTTCCACAGAAACAGTGATATCAAACTGCTCAATTCAATGAATGATTTTACTGTGTTAGATGAATACACAAACCACAAAGCAGTTGCTCCGAAAGCTTCTCTCCACTTTTCATTGGGAGTCGTTTCCTTTCTCCCCATAAACCTCCGGGTACCACTTTATATCCCTTCCCAGTTTCCTCAAAGACAGAGTTTCCAAACTGGGCAACGTAGTGTAAGCTTTAATTCTCTGAAATGAATGCACACGTCAGAGAGCACTTTCTTGGAAAGCTTCTTTCTGGGTTTTATTTCAGGATATTTCACTTTTCGCTGTAGTCTTCAATGCCCTATAAAATATCACTTTCTCAGTTTTACAGGAACAATGTTCAAACACTTTCTTAGGAGAAAAAGTGGTATAACTCCCTGAGTGCAATACACATATCACAAAGCAGTTTCTCAGAAAGCTTCTCTTCAGTTTTTTTCTGAGGATATTTTCGACTTTCCCATAGGTCTGAAAGTGCTCCCGAATGTCTCTTTGCGAATCTGACCATGACGCAGTTTCAAAACTGCATAATAGATAGAAAGTTTTATCTATGTGAGAAGAATAGACACATGTATCACAAAGCAGTTTCACAGGAAGCTTCTTTATAGTGTTTGTCTGAGGGTATTTCCTTTTCCACCATAGCCATCCATATACTCCCGAATGTCCCCCAGTTGCTTTTTATCCTAGCGGGATTCCCCAATCCTCTATGAGAAGAAAAGTATAACTCCGTGAGTGGAGTGCACACATCATGGAGCAGCTCTTTGGAAATTTTCTCTCTGGTATCTATCTGAAGATATTTCCGATTTCACCATATGTTTCAAAGCACTCCCAAGTATCCCTTAGCTGACTAACCTAAAACAGTGTTAGAATACTGCTCATTTAAGCAGAAGCTTATCTGTGGGAGTGGAATTCACGTGACCTAGAGCAGTTTCACAGAAAGTTTCCTTCTGGTTTTTATCAGAAGGTATTTCTATTTCAGCATATTCTAAAGAGGGGTCCCTAATGTCCTTTCTCAGGTTCCACAGAAACAGTGATTTCAAACTGCTCAATCCAAAAATGATTTAACTCTATGAGATGAAAACACAAACCACAAAGCAGTTGCTCCAAAAACTCCTCTCCAGTTTTCATCGGAAGACGTTTTCTTGCTCACCACAAGCCTTCAGACACCACTTAATATACCTTCACTGATTCCTCAAAGACAGAATTTCCAAACTGGGCAACGTAGTGTAAGCTTTAACTCTCTGAAATGAATGCACACGTCAGAGAGCAGCTTCTTTCTGGGTTTTGTTTCAGAATATTTCACTTTGTGCCATTGTCTTCAATGCACTGCAAAATATCACTGTTTCAGTTTTACAGGAACAGTGTTCAAATACTGCTTCATGAGAAAAGAAGTATAACTCTCTGACTGGACTGCACACATCACAAAGCAGTTTCTGAAAAAGCATCTCTTCAGTTTTTATCTGAAGATATTTCCTATTTCCCCAAAGGCATGAATATGCTCCCAAATGTCCCTTCACGAATCCGTCCATAACTCAGTTTAAAAACTGTGTAATACAAAGAAAGCTTTATCTATGTGAGATGAATAGACATATCTATCACAAAGCTGTTTTTACAGAAAATTTCTCTCCAGTTGTTGTCTGAGGTTATTTCCTTTTTCACCATAGCCCTCCATATACACCCGAATGTCCCTGGTAGAATTTTATCCAAGCCGGATTCCCCAATTTTCTATGAGAAGAAAAGTATATCTATGTAGGTGGAATGCAAATGTCACATAACGGCTCCTCGAAAATCTTCTCTCTAGTATCTATCTGAAGATATTTCCGTTTTCACCCTAAGCCTCAAAGTGGTCACGAGTATCACTTCGCAGGCTAAACAAAAACAGTGTTAAAATTCTACTCAATGAAAATAGAAGCTTAACTCTATGAGGGGACTTCACATGACCCAGAGCAGTTTCACAGAAAGTCTCCTTCTGGTTTTTATCGGAGGATATTTGTTTTTCAGTGTATTTTTAAGAGCGTTCCCAAATGTCCTTTTTCAGATTCCTCAAAAACAGTGATTTCAAAATGCTCAATCCAAAGAATGACTTAAGTCTACAAGATGAATACACATATCATAAAGCAGGTGCTCTGAGAGCTTCTCTCCAGTTTTCATTGGAAGAATTTTCCTTTTTCACCACAGCCTCCGGGTGCCACTAAATATCCCTTCACAGACTCCTCAAAGACAGAGTTTTCAAACTGGGCTACGTAGTGTAAGGTTTAACTCTCTGAAATCAATGCACACGTCAGGTAACAGTATCTTGGAATGGTTTTTCCTGAGTTTTATTGCAGGATATTTCACTTTTTGTCGCAGTCTTCAATGTGATGCAAAATATCACTTTTACAGTTTTACAGAAACAGTGTTCAAACACTGTCTTATGAGAAAAGAGGTATAACTCCCCGAGTGGAATGCACACATCACAAAGCAGTTTCTCAGAAAGCTTCTCTCCAGTTTTTATCTGAAGATATTTCCTATTTCCCAACAGGCCTGAATGAACTCCCCAATGTCCTTCCACCAATCCATCAAGGATGCAGTTTCAAAACTGTGTAATAGAAAGAAAGCTTTATCTATGTGAGGGGAATAGACTTATCCATCACAAAGCAGTTTCACAGAAAGCTTCTTTCCAGCTCTTTTCTGAGGATATTTAATTTTTCACCATAGCCATCCATATACTCCAGAATGTCCCCTGGCAACGTTTACCCCAAGCGGGATTCCCCAATTCTCTATGAGAAGAAAAGTATAACTCTGTGAGTGGAATGCACACATCACAAAGCAGCTCCTCGAAAATCTTCTCTACAGGTTCTATCTAAAGATATTTCCGTTTTCACCATAAGTCTCAAAGCGCTCCCGAGTATCCCTTAGCTGACTAACCTAAAACAGTGTTAGAATACTGCTCAATGAAAATGGAAGCTTAACTGTGCGGGTCGACTTCACGTGACTTAGGGCAGTTTCACAAAATGTTCTCTTCTGGTTTTTATTGGAGGGTATTTTTTTTCCAGAATATTCTTAAGAGCATTCCCAAATGTCCTTTCTGACGTTCCATAGAAACAGTGATTTCAAGCTGATCAATGCAAGGAATGATTTAACTCAATGAGATAAATACACACATCACAAAGCAGTAGTTCCAAAAACTTCTTTCCAGTTTTCATCAGAAGATGTTTCCTTTCTCACGACAAGCCTCCGGGAGCCACTTATTATGCCTTCACAGATTCCTCAAATACAGTTTCCAAGCTGGGCAATGTAGTTTAAGCATTAGCTCTCTGAAATGAATGGGCACGTCAGAGAGCAGTTTCTTGGAACTCTTCTTTCTGGGTTTTATTTCCGGATATTTCACTTTTGCCATAGACTTCAATGTGCAGCAAAATATCACTTTTTCAGTTTCACAGGAACAGTGTTCAGTCACTGCCTTATGAGAAAAGTGGTAAAACTCCCTGAGTGGAATGCACACATCACAAAGCATTTTCTCAGAAAGCTTCTCTCCAGTTTTCATCTGAAGATATCTACTATTACCCTGTCGGCCTTAATGTGCTCTGGAATGACCATTCATGAATCTGCCCATGATGCAGTTTCAAAACTGCGTAAAGGAATTAAAGTTTTATCTATGTGAGTGGAATACACCTACCTATTCCAAAGTAGTTTCACAGAAAGCTTCTTTCCGTTTTTTGTCTGAGGATATTTCTTTTTTCACTGCAGCCATCCATATACTCCCAAATATCCCCAGATAGCGTTTTCTCCAAGTGGGATTCCCCAACCGTCTATGAGAAGAAAAGTATAGCTCTGTGAGTGGAATGCACACATCACAAAGCAGCTCCTCAGAAATCTTCTCTGCAGTTTCTATCTGAAGATATCTCCATTTTCACAGTAAGCCTCCAACTACTCCCGAGTATCACTTCACAGACTAAACAAACATTGTGTTAGAATACTGCTCTATGAAAACAGAAGTTTAACTGTGTTAGTGGATATCACTTGACCAAGAGCAGTTTCAGAGAAAGTTTCCTCCTGGTTTTTATCGGAGGGCATTTCTTTTTCTGCATATTCTTAAGAGTGTTCCCAAATGTCCTTCTTCAAGTTCCACAGAAACAGTGATTTCAAACTGCTCAATCCAAAGAATGATTTAACTCTATGAGATGAATACGCACATCACAAAGAAGTTGCTCCAAAAGCTTCTCTCCAATTTTCAGTGGAAGATGTTTCTTTTCTCACCACAAACCTACAGGTGCCACCTAATATCCCTTCACAGATTCCTCAAAGATAGAGTTTCCAAACTGGGCAATGTAATGTAAGTTTTAACTCTCTGAAATGAATGGGCACGTCAGAGAGCAGTTTCTTGCAATGCTTCTTTATGGGTTTTATTTCCATATTTCACTTTTCACAATAGTCTTCAATGTGCTGCAAAATATCACCTTTTCAGTTTTACAGAAACAGTGTTCAAACACTGCCTTATGAGAAAAGAGGTATAACTCCCTGAGTGGAATGCACACATCACAAAGCATTTTCTCAGAACGTTTTTCTCCAATTTTAATCTGAATGTATCTCCTGTTTCTGAACCAGCCTGAATGTACTCCAGAATGTCCATTCGCGAATCCTTCCATGACGCAGTTTCAAAACTGCATAACAAAAAGGGAGTTTTTTCTATGTGATATGAATAAACATATCTATCACAAAGCAGTTTCACGGAAATCATCTTTCCAGTTTCTGTCTGAGGATATTTTCTTTTTCACCATAGCCATCCATATACTCCTGAGGAATGATTTAACTCTTTGAGATGAATACACACATCACAAAGTAGTTACCTCAAAAGCTTCTCTCCAGTTTCCATTGGAAGAGATTTCCTTTCTCACCAGAAGCCACTGGGAACCACTTAATATCACCTCACATTATCCTCAAAGACGGAATTTCCAATCTGGGAAACATAGTGTAAGCTTTAACTCTCTGAAATGAATGCACAAGTCAGAGAGCAGATTCTTCAAATGCCTCTTTTTGGGTTTTGTTTCCAGATATTTCACTTTTCGCCATAGTCTTCAATGCCCCGCAAAATATCACATTTTCAATTTTACAAGAACAGTGTTCAAACACTGCCTTATGAGAAAAGAGGTGTAACTCCTTGAATGGAATGCACACATCACAAAGCAGTTTCTCAGAAAGCTTCCTTACAGTTTTTATCTGAAGATATTATCTATTTTCCCACAGGCTTAAATGTGCTCATGAATGTCCCTTTGTGAATCCGCCCTTGACGCAGTTTCAAAACTGTGAAATAGAAAGAAAATTTTATCTATCTGAGATGAGTACACAGATATATCACAAAGCAGTTTTCCAGAAAGCTTCTTTCCAGTTTTTGTCTGAGGATATTTCCTTTTCCACCATAGCCTTCCGTAAACTCCCAAATGCCCCTGGTAGCGTTTTCTCCAAACGGGTTTCCCCAATCCTCTATGAGAAGAAAAGTATATCTCTGTGAGTGGAATACACATGTCACAAAGCAGCTCCTCGGAAATCTTTTCTCCAGTATCTATCTGAAGATATTTCCGTTTTCACCAGAAGCCTCAAAGCACTCCCTAGTATCCCTTATCTGACTAAAATAAAACAGTGTTAAAATACTGCTCAATTAAAACAGAAGCTTAACTGTATGGGTGAAATTCACGTGACCTAGAGCAGTTTCACAGAAAGTTTCCTTCTGGTTTTTATCAGAGGGTGTTTCTTTTTTAGCATATTCTTAAGAGCGGTCCCAAATATCCTTTATCAGGTTGCACAGAAACAGTGTTTTCAAACTGCTCAATCCAAAGAATGATTTAACTCTGTGAGATGAATACAGACATCACAAAGTGTTGCTCCGAAAACTTCTCTCCAGTTTTCATCAGAAGACATTCCCCTTCTCGCCACAGGCTTCCGGATGCCACTTCATATTCCTTCACAGATTCATCAAAGACAGAGGTTCCCAACTGGGCAATGTAGTGTAAGCTCTAACTCTGAAATAAATGCACACGTGAGAGAACAGTTTCTTGGAGTGCTTCTTTCTGGGTTTTGTTTCAGGACATTTCACTTTTTGCTGTAGTCTACAATGCGCTGTAAAATATCACTTTTTCAGTTTTACAGGAACAATATTCATACACTGTCTTATGTGAAAAGAGGTATAACTCCCTGAGAGAAATGCACATATCATAAAGCAGTTTCTCAGAAATCTCTCCAGGTTATATCTGAAGATATCTTCTATTTCCCCACAGGCCTGAATGTGCTCCCGAAAGTCTCTTCGTGAATCCGACCATGATGCAGTTTAAAAACTGCGTTATAGAAACAAAGTTTATCTATGTGATATGAATAGACACATCTCTCACAAAGCAGTTTCACAAAAAACTTCTTTCCAGTATTTTTCTGAGGATGTTTTCTTTTTTACCATTGCCATTCATATACTCCCGAATGTCCCTTGGTAGCTATTTCTCCAAACGGGATTCCCCAATCTTCTATGAGAAGAAAAGTATAACTCCATGAGTGGAATGCACAAGTCACAAAACAGCTTCTTGGAAACCTTCTCTCCAGTAACTATCTGAAGATACTTCCATTTTCACAGTAAGCATCAAAACGCTCTCGAGTATCCTTTAACTGATTAACCTAAAACAGTGTTAGAATACTGCTCAATGAAAACAGAAGCTTAACTGTGTGAGTGGAATTCAAGTGATCTAGAGAAGTTTCACTGAGAGTTTCCTTCTGGTTTTCATCCGAGAGTATTTCTTTTTCAACATATTCTTAAGAGCGGTCCCAAATGTCCTTTTGCAGTTTCCACAGAAAGAGTGACTTCAAACAGCTCAAACAAAAAAAAAATTTAACACTATAAGATTAATACACCCATCACAATGCAGTTTCTCCAAAAAATTCTCTCCAGTTTTCATCAGAAGATTCTTTCTTTCTCACCAAAAGCCGCCGGTCACCACTTAATAATCCTTCACAGATTCCTCAATGACAGTTTCCAATGTGGGCAACGTACTGTAAGCTTTAATCCTCTGAAATGAATGCACACGTCAGAGAGTGGTTTCTTGGAACGTGTCTTTCAGGGTTTTATTTCACGATATTTCACTTTTCGCCATAGATTTCAATGCACTGCAAAATATCACTATTTCAGAATTACAGGGACAGTTTTCAAATACTGCCTTATGAGAAAATTGATTTAACTCCCTGAGTGGAATGCACACATCACAAAGCAGTTTCTCAGAAAGCTTCCCTCCAGTTTTTATCTGAATATATCTCCTATGTCCCCACAGGCCTTAATGTGCTCCAGCACATCCCTTTGCAATTCATGACACAGTTTAAAAATTGCATAATAGAAGGGATGTTTTTATCTATGTGAGATGAATAGACATATCTATCACAAAGCAGTTTCACAGAAAGCTTCTTTCCAATTTTTGTCTGAGGATATTTCGTTTCTCACTTTTGCCATCCATGTAGTCCAGAATGTCCCCTGGTAGCGATTTCTGCAAGCAGCATTCCCCAATTCTCTATGAGAAGAAAAGTATAACTCTGTGAGTGGAATGCACATGTCACAAAGCACCTCCTTGGGAAAGCTTTCTCCAGTTTATATCTGAAGATATTTCCGTTTTCACTGTAAGCCTCAAAACACTCCCGAGTATCATTTCGCAGACTAAACAAAAACAATGTTAGAATACTGTTCAATGGAAACAGAAGCTTAACTCTGCCAGTGGACTTCACGTGACCTAGAGCAGTTTCACAGAAAGTGTCCTTCTGGTTTTTGTGGGAAGGTATTTCTTTTTAAGCATATTATTAAGAGAATTCCCAAATTTCCTTTCTTAGGTTAAATAGAAACAGTGATTTCAAGCTGTTCAATCCAAAGAAAGATTTAACTCTATGAGATGAATACACACATTACAAAGTAGTTGCTCTAAAAGCTTCTCTCCAGTTTTCCTTGGAGGACATTTCTTTTCTCACCATGAGCCTCTGGGCGCCACTTAATATCCTTTCACAGATTCCTCAAAGACAGAGCTTCCAAACTGGGCAATGTAGTGTAATCTTTAACTCTCTGTCATGAAAGCACACGTCAGAGAGCAGTTTCTTCAAACGCTTCTTTCTGGGTTTTTTATCAGGATATTTCACTTTTCACCATAGTCTTCAATGCACTGCAAAATTTCACCGTTTCAGTTTTACATGAACAGTGTTCAAACACTGCCTTATGTGAAAAGAAGTAAAACCCTCTGAATGGAATGCATGCATAACAAAGCACTTTCTCAGAAAGCTTCTCTCCAATTTTTATTTGAAAATATTTCTTATATCCCCACAGATGTGAATGCGCTCCGGAATGTCCCTTCGCAAATCTGTCCATGACGCAGTTTCAAAACTGCATAATAGAAAGAATGTATTATCTACATGAGATGAATACACATATCTCTCACAAAGCAGTTTCACAGAAAGCTTCTTTCCAGTTTTTGTCTGAGGACATTTCCTTTTTCACCATAGGCCTCCATGTACTCCCGAATGTCCCCTGGTAGCTTTTCCTCCAAGCGGGATTTCCCAATACTCTCTGAGAAGAAAAGTTTAACTCTGTATGTGGAATGCACATGTCACAAAGCTGCTCCTCGTATATCTCTCCAGTTTCTATCTGAAGATATTTCGTTTTCACTGTAAGTTTAAAGCGCTCCTGAATATTACTTCACAGACTAAATATAAACTATGTTAGACTACTTCTCAATGAAAACAGAACCTTAACTGTGGGAGCGGAATTCAGGTAACCTAGAGCAGCTTCACAGAAAGTTTCCTTCTGGTTTTTTTAGGAGAGTATTTCCTTCTCAGCATATTCTTAAGAGCGTTCCCAAACGTATTTTCTCAGGTTCTGTAGAAACAGTGATTACAAACTGCTCAATCCAAAGAATAATTAAACACTTTGAGATGAATACAAACATCACAAAACAGTTGTTCCGATAGCTTCTCTCCAGTATTCATCACAAGACGTTTCATTTCTCACCACAAGCCTCCGGGCGTCACTTAACATCCCATCACAGATTCCTCAAAGACAGAGTTTCCAAACTGGGCAACGTAGTGTAAGCTTTATCTCTCTGAAATGAATGCACCCATCAGAGAGCAGTTTCCTAGAATGCTTCTTTCTGGGTTTTATTTCCGAATATTTTACTCTTCGCCATTGTTTTCAATGGGCTGCAAAATATCACTTTTTTAGTTTTACAGGAAAAGTGTTCAAACACTGCCTTATGAGAAAAGAGGTATAACTCCCTGAGTGCAATGCACACATCACAAAGCAGGTTCTCAGAAAGCTTCTCTAAAGTTTCTGTCTGAAGATTATTCCTATTACCCAACAAGCCTGAATGTGCTCTCGAAAGTCACTTCGCAAATCCATATATGATGCAGTTTCAAAACAGCATAATATAAAGAAAGTTTTATCTATGTGAGATGAATAGACATATCTTTCACAAAGCAGTTTCACAAAAAGCTTCTTTCCAGTTTTTGTCTGAGGATGTTTCCTTTTTCATAATAGCCGTCCATATACTCCTGAAAGTTCCTTGTTAGCTTCTTCTCGAAAATAGATACAAAAATCCTCTATGAGAATAAAGGTATAACTCTGTGAGTGGAATGCATACGTCACAAAGCAGCTCCTCAGAAATTTTCTCTCCACTATCTATCAGAAGATATTTCCTTTTTCACCGTAAGCCTCTAAGCGCTCCCGAGTATCCCTTAGCTGACTAACCTAAAAGAGTGTTAGAATACTGCTCAATGAAAACAGAAGCTTAACTGTGTGAGGTGAATTCACATGACCTAGAAGAGCTTCACAGAAAGTTTCCTTCTGGTTTTTACTGGAGGGCATTTCTTTTTCAGCATATTCTTAAGAGCATTCCCAAATGTCCTTTCTCAGGTTCCACAAAAAGAGTGATTTCAAACTGCTCAATTAAAAGAATGATGGAATTCTATGATATGAATACCCACATCACAAAGCAGTTGCTCTAAAAGCTTCTGTGCAATTCTCGTTGGAAGATGTTTCCAATCTCACCACAAGCCTCCATGAGTCACTTAATATCTCTTCACATATTTCTCACAGACAGAATTTCCAAACTGGGCAATATAGTGCAAGCTATAACTATCTGAAATGAATGCTCACGTCAGAGAGAAGTTTGTTGGAACGCTTCTTTCTGGGTTTTATTTCAGGATATTTCTCTTTTTGCCATAGCCTTCAATGCACTGCAAAATATCAGTTTTTCAGTTTTACAGGAGCAGTGTTCAAACACCGCCTTATGAGAAAAGAGGTATAACTCCCTGAGTGGAATGTACTAATCAGAAATCAGTTTGTCCGAAAGCTTCTCTCAGTTTTTATCTGAAGATATCTCCTATTTCCCCATAGGCTTGAATGTGCTCTCAAATGTCCGTTTGCGAATCCGTCCATGATGCAGTTTCAAAACTCCTTAATAGAAAAACGTTTTATCTATGTGAGATGAATAGACATATCTATCACAAAGCAGTTTCACAGAAAGTTTCTTTCTAGTTTTTGTCTGAGGATATTTCCTTTTTCACCATAGCCATCCATATACTTCAGAATGTCCCCTGGTAACGTTTTCTCCAAGCGGGATTCCCCAAATCTCTATGAGAATAAAAGTATAACTCTGTGAGTGGAATGCACACGTCACAAAGCAGCTCCTCGGAAATCTTCTTTCCAGTTTCTATCTGAAGATATTTTCGTTTTCACCATAAATCTCAAACTGCTCCCGAGTATCACATTGCAGACTAAACAAAAACAGTGTTAGAATACTGCTCAATGAAAACAGAAGCTTAACTGTGCAAGTGGACTGCATGTGAACTAGAGCAGTTTCACAGAAAGTTTCCTTCTGGTTTTCATTGGAGAATATTTCTTTTTCAGCACATTCTTAAGAGTGGTCCCTAATGCACTTTCTCAAGTTCCACAGAAACAGTGATTTCAAACTGCTCAATCCAAAGAACGATTTAATTCTATGAGATGAATACACACATCACAAGGCAGTTGCTCCGAAACCTTCTCTCCAGTTTTCAATGGAAGACGTTTCCTTTCTCTCCACAAGCGTCCTGGCTTCAATTAATATCCCTTCACAGAGTCCTCAAAGAACGAGTTTCCAAACTGGGCAATGTAGTGTATGTTTTAACACTCTGAAATGAATGCACAAGTAAGAGAAGAGTTTATTGGAATGCTTCTTTCCGGGTTTTATTTCAGGATATTTCACTTTTCGCTGTAGTCTTCAATGCACTGCAAAATATCACTTTTTAAATTTTACAGGAACAGTGTTCAAACACTGCCCTCTGAGTAAAGAAATATACCTCCCTGAGTGGAATGCACACATCCCAAAGCAGTTTCTCAGAACGCTTTTCTCCACTTTTTTTCTGAAGAGATTTATCACTTCCCCACAGGCCTCAATGTGATCCCAAATGTCCCTTCGTTAATCCGCCCATGACACAGTTTCAAAACTGCGTAATAGAAAATAGTTTATCTATGTGATATGAGTAGACATGTCTATCACAAAGCATTTTCACAGAAAGTTTCTTTCCAGTTTTTGTCTCAGGATACTTCCTATTTCACCATAACCGTCCATGTACTCCTTATTGTCCCTGGTAGCGTTTTCTCCAAACAGGATTCCCCAATCCTCTATGAGAAGAAAAGAATAACTCTGTGTGTAGAATGCACATGTCACAAAGCAGTCCCTCAGAAATCTTCTCTCCAGTATCTTTTGAAGATATTTCCGCTTTCACCATATGCCTGAAAGTGCTTCCGAGTATCCCTTAGCTGACTAACTTAAAACAGCCTGAAAATAATGCTCAATGAAAACAGAGATTAACTGTGTGAGTGGAATTCATGTTACCTAGAGAAATTTCACATAAAGTTTCCTTTCGGTTAATATCAGAGGGTATTTCATTTTCAGCATATTCTTAAGAGCATTTCCAAATGTCCTTTCTCAGGCTCCACAGAAACAGTATTTCAAAAATGCTCAATCCATAGAATGATTTAACTCTATGAGATGAATACACACATCACAAAGCAGTTGTTCCAAAAGTTTCTCTCCAGTTTTCATCTGAAGACGTTTACTTGCTCACCACAAGCCTCTGGGCGCCACTTAATATCCCTTCACCGATTCCTCAAAGACAGAATTTCCAAACTAGGCAACATAGTGTAAGCTTTAACTCTCTGAAATGAATGAACATATCAGAGAGCAGTTTGTTGGACCGCTTCTTACCGGGTTTTATTTCAGGATATTTCACTTTGTGCCATAGTCTTCAATGAACTGCAAAATATCACCGTTTCAGTTTTACAGGAACAGTGTTCAAACACTGCTTTATGAGAAAAGAAGTATAACTCTCTGAGTGGATTGCACACATCACAAAGCCGTTTCTGAAAAAGCTTCTCTTCAGTTTTTATCTGAAGATATTTCGTATTTCCCCAAAGGCTGAATGTGCTCCCGAATGTCCCTTAACGAATCCGTCCATGACGCAGTGTAAAAACTGTGACATAGAAAGAAAGCTTTATCTATGTGAGATGAATAGACACATATATCACAAAGCAGTTTTACAGAAAATTTCTCTCCAGTTTTTGTCTGGGGATATTTCTTTTTTCACCATAGCCCTCCATATACTCCCGAATGTCCCCTGGTAGCGTTTTCTCCAAGCCGGAGTCCCCAGTCCTCTATGAGAAGAAAAGTATATCTCTGTGAGTGGAATGCAAATGTCACATAGCAGCTCCTCAAAAATCTCGCTAGTATCTATCTGAAGGTATTTCCATTTTCACTGTAAGCCTGAAAGTGCTCACGAATATCACTTCGCAGGCTAAACAAAAACAGTGTTAAAATACTGCTCAATGAAAACAGAAGCTTAATTCTATGAGTGAAGTTGACGTGACCCAGAGCAGTCTCACAGAAAGTCTCCTAATGTTTTTTATCGGATGGTATTTGTTTTTCAGTGTATTTTTAGGAGCATTCCCAAATGTCCTTTCTCAGGTTCCGCAGAAACAGTGATTTCAAACTGCTCAATCCGAAGAATGACTTAACTCTATGACATGAATACACACATCGCAAAGCAGGTGCTCCGAGAGCTTCTCTCCAGTTTTCATCGGAAGACGTTTCCTTTTCCACCACAAGCCTCCGGGCGCAACTAAATAATCCTTCACAGACTCCTCAAAGTTTCCAAACTGGCAACGTAGTGTAAGGTTTAACTCTCTGATATCAATGCACACATCAGATAACAGTTTCTTGGAACGCTTTTTCCTGGGTGTTATTTCAGGATATTTCACTTTTTGCCACATTCTTCAACGTGCTGCATAGTATCACTTTTTCAGTTTACAGGAACAGTGTTCAAACACTGTCTTATGAGAAAAGAGGTATAACTCCCTTAGTGGAATGCACACATCACAAAGCAGTTTCTCAGAAAGCTTCTCTCCAGTTTTTATCTGAAGATATCTCTTCTTTCCCCACAGGCCTGAATGAGCTCCCCAATGTCCCTTCGTGAATCCGTCCAGGATGCAGTTTCAAAACTGTGTAATACAAAGAAAGTTTTATCTATGCGAGAGAAATAGACTTACCTATCACAAAGCAGTTTCACAGAAAGTTTCTTTCCATATTTTGTCTGAAGATATTTCCTTTTTCATCATAGCCATCCATATACTTCAGAATGTCCCCTGGCAACATTTTCTCCAAGCGGGATTCCCCAATTCTCTATGAGAATAAAAGTATAACTCTGTGAGTGGAATGCACACATCACAAAGCAGCTCCTCGAAAATCTTCTCTTCAGGTTCTATCGGAAGATATTTCCATTTTCACCATAAGCCTCAAAGTGCTCCCGAATATCCCTTAGCTGACTATCATAAAACAGTGTTAGAAAGCTGCTCAATGAAAACAGAATCTTAACTGTGTAGATTGACTTCACGTGACTTAGAGCAGTTTCACAGAATGTTCTCTTCTGGTTTTTATTGGAGGATATTTCTTTGTCAGAATATTCTTAAGAGCATTCCCAATTGTCCATTCTGAGTCTCCACCGAAACAGTGATTTCAAACTGATCAATCCAAAGAACGATTAACTCTATGAGATGAATACACACACCACAAAGCAGTTGCTTTGAAAGCTTCTTTCCAGTATTCATCAGAAGACGTTTCCCTTCTCATGACAAGCCTCCGGGAGCCACTTAATGTCCATTCACAGATTCCTGATAGACAGAGTTTCCAAAGTGGGCAACGTAGTTTAAGCTTTAACTCTCTGAAATGAATGGGCACACCAGAGAGCAGTTTCTTGGAATGCTTCTTTCTAAGTTTGATTTACGGATATTTCACTTTTCGCCATACTCTTCAACGCACTGCAAAATATCACTTTTTCAGTTTTACAGGAACAGTGTTCAATCACTGCCTTCTGAGAAAAAAGGTATAACTCCCTCAGTGGAATGCACACATCACAAACCTTTTTCTCAGAAAGCTTCTCTCCAGTTTTTATCTGAAGGTATCTCCTATTACTCCACCAGCCTGAATGTGCTGTTGAATGTCCACTCGTGAATCCGTCCATGATGTAGTTTCAAAATTGCATAATGGAATGAAAGTTTTATCTATGTGAGTGGAATACACCTACCTATTCCAAAGTAGTTTCACAGAAAGCTTCTTTCCATTTTTTGTCTGAGGATATTTCTTTTTTCACCATAGCCATCCATATACTCCCGAATGTTCCCTGGTAGCTTTTTCTCCAAATGGGATTCCCCAATCGTCTATGAGAAGAATAGTATAACTCTGTGAGAGGAATGCACATGTCACAAAGCAGCTCCTGGGAAATCTGCTCTGCTGTTTCTATCTGAAGATATCTCCGTTTTCATGGTAAGCCTCCAACCACTCCCGAGTATCACTTCACAGACTAAACAAAAACAGTTTTAGAATACTGATCAAGGAAAACAGAAGTTTAACTGTGTGAGTGGATCTCACTTTACCTAGAGCAGTTTCAGAGGAAGATTCCTTCTGCTTTTTATCAGAGAGTATTTCTTTTCCAGCATATTCTTAAGAGTGTTTCCAAATTTCCTTCTTCAAGTTCCACAGAAAGAGTGATTTCAAAGTGCTTAATCCAAAGAATGATTTAACTCTGTGAGATGAATACGCACATCACAAAGAAGTTGCTCCAAAAGCTTCTCTCGGTTTTCAACGGAAGACGTTTCCTTTCTCACCACAAACCTACAGGTGCCACTTAATATGCCTTCACAGATTCATTTATCTCTGAAATGAATGAACACGTCACAGAACGCTTCTTTCTGTGTTTTATTTCATATTTCACTTTTCACCATAGTGTTCAATAAGCTGCAAAATATCACCTTTTCAGTTTTACAGAAACAGGGTTCAAACTCTGCCTTATGGGAAAAGAAGTATAACTCCCTGAGTGGAATGCACACATCACAAAGCAGTTTCTCAGAAAGCTTCTCTCCAATTTTTATCTGAAGGTATCTCCTATTTCTGCACTGGCCTGAATGTACTCCGGAATGTCTGTTCACAAATCTGTCCATGATGCAGTTTCAAAACTGCATAATAGAAAGGAACTTTTGTCTATGTGAGATGAATAGATGTATCTATCACAAAGTAGTTTCACGGAAAGTATATTTCCTGTTTTTGTCTGAGGATATTTCCTTTTTCACCATAGCCTTCCATATACTCCTGAAGAATGATTTAACTATTTGAGATGAATACACACATTACAAAGTAGTTACTGCAAAAGCTTCTCTCCAGATTCCATGGGAAAACATTTCCTTTCTCACCAGAAGCCTCCGGGCACCACTTAATATCCCTTCACAGATTCCTCAAAGACAGAATTTCCGAACTGTGCAATGTAGTGTAAGCTTTAACTCTCTGAAATGAATGCACAAGTCAGAGAGCAGTTTCTTGAATTGCTTCTTTTTGGGTTTTGTTTCCGGATATTTCACTTTTCGCCATAGTCTTCAATGCCCTGCAAAATAACAATTTTTCAGTTTTACAAGAACAGTGTTCAAACACTGCCTTATGAGAAAAGAGTTGTAACTCCTGGAGTGGAATGCACACATCACAAAGCAGTTTCTCAGAAAATTTCTTTACAGTTTTTATCTGAAGATATTCTCTATTTTCCCAGAGGCTTAAATGTGCTCATGAATGTCCCTTTGTGAATCCGTCTTTGATGCAGTTCCAAAAGAGTGAAATAGAAAGAAAATTTTATGTATCTGAGACGAGTACACATATCTATCACAAAGCAGTTGCCCAGAAAGCTTCTTTCCAGCTTTTGTCTGAGGATATTTCCTTTTCCACCATAGCCGTCTATATATTCCCAAATGCCCCTGGTAGCGTTTTCTCCAAACGGGTTTCCCCAATCCTCTATAAGAAGAAAAGTATATCTCTGTGATTGGAATACACATGTCACAAAGCAGCTCCCCAGAAATCTTCTCTCCGGTATCTATCTGAAGATATTTCCGTTTTCACCATAAGCCTCAAAGCGCTCCCTAGTATCCCTTATCTGACTAAAATAAAACAGTGTTAAAATACTGCTCAATGAAAACAGAAGCTTAACTGTACGATTGGAATTCATGTGACCTAGAGCAGTTTCACAGAAAGTTTCCTTCTGGTTTTTATCAGAGAGTGTTTCTTTTATAGCATATTCTTAAGAGCAGTCCCAAATATCCTTTATCAGGTTGCACAGAAACAGTGTTTTCAAACTGCTCAATCCAAAGAATGATTTAACTCTGTGAGATGAATACAGACATCACAAAGTGTTGCTCCAAAAGCTTCTCTCAAGTTTTCATCGGAAGACATTCCCCTTTTCACCACAGGCTTCCGGGTGCCAATTCATATCCCTTCACAGATTCCTCAAGGCAGAGATTTCAAAATGGGCAACGTAGTGTAAGCTCTAACTCTGAAATGAATGCACACGTCAGAGAACAGTTTCTTCGAACGCTTCTTTCTGTGTTTTATTTCAGGACATTTCACTTTTTTGCTGTAGTCTACAATGCGCTGTAAAATATCACTTTTTCAGTTTTACAGGAACAATGTTCATACACTGTCTTATGTGAAAAGAGGTGTAGCTCACTGAGTGGAATGCACACCTCACAAAGCAGTTTCTCAGAATGCTTCTCACCAGTTTTAATCTAGAGATATTTCCTATTACCCTACAGGCGTGAATGGGCTCCCGAAAGTCCCTTCTTGAATCCCTCTGGGATGCAGTTTCAAAACTGTGTAATACAAACAAAGTTTTATCTATGTGAAAGGAATAGACCTATCTATCACAAAGCAGTTTCACAGAAATCTTCTTTTCAGTTTTTGTCTGAGGATATTTCCTTTTACACCATAGCAGTTCATATACTATCGAATGTCTCCTGGTAGCGTTCTCTCCAAATGGGAGTGCCCAATCATCTATGAGAAGAACAGTATAACCCTGTGAGTGAAATGCACACATCACAAAGCAGATCTTTGGAAATTTTCTCTCCAGTATCTATCTGAAGATATTTCCATTTTCATCATAAGCTTCAAAGCACTCCCGAGTATCCCTTAGCTGACTAACCAAAAACAGTGATAGAATACTGCTCAATGGAAACAGAAGCTTAACTGGGCAAGTGGAGTTCACGTGACCTAGAGCAGTTTCACAGAAAGTTTCCTTCTGGTTTTTATTGGAGGATATTTCTTTTTCAGTATATTCTTAAGAACGGTCCCAAATGTCCTTTCTCAGGTTCCACAGAAACAGTGATTTCAAACTGCTCAATCCAAAGAATGAGTTAAATCTATGAGATGAATACACACATCACACGCAGTTGCCTGAAAGCTCCTCTTCAGTTTTCATCGGAAGACATTTTCTTTCTCAATACAAGCCTGCGGGTGGCCCATAATATCATTCACAGATTCCTCAAAGACAGAGTTTCCAAACTGGGCAATGTAGTGCAAGCTTTAACTCTCTGAATTGAATGCGTACGTCAGAAAACAGTTTCTTGGAACACTTCTTTCTGGGTTTTATTTCAAAATATTTCACTTTTC
>NW_012116777.1:631032-631379 GCF_000951035.1 Colobus angolensis palliatus | reverse complement strand
TTCGATGCGCTGCAATATATCACTTTTTCAGTTTTACAGGAACATTGTTCAAACACTGCCTTATGAGAGAAGAAGTGTAACTCCCTGAGTGGAATGCACACATCCCAAAGCATTTTCTCAGAAAGCTTCTCTCAGCCGGACGTGGTGGCTCAAGCCTGTAATCTCAGCACTTTGGGAGGCCGAGACGGGTGGATCACGAGGTCAGGAGATCGAGACCATCCGGGCTAACTCGGTGAAACCCCATCTCTACTAAAAATACAAAAAATTAGCCGGGCAAGGTGGCCGGTGCCTGTGGTCCCAGCTACTCGGGAGGCTGAGGCAGGAGAATGGCGTGAACCTGGGAGGCG
>NW_012116777.1:620821-630839 GCF_000951035.1 Colobus angolensis palliatus | reverse complement strand
TCTCCAATTTTTATCTGGAGTTGTCTCCTTTTTCACAGTACACTTGAATGTGCTCCCGAATATCTCTTCACGAATCCGTCCATGACACAGCTTCAAAACTGCGTAATAGAAAGTAAGTTTTATCTATGTGAGATGATAAGACATATCTATCACAACGTAGTTCACAGAACGCTTCTTTCCAGTTTTTGTCTGAAGATATTTCCTTTCTCACCGTAGTCGTCCATATACTCCCAAATCTTCACTCGTAGTGTTTTCTCCAAGCAGGGTGCCCCAATCCTGTATGAGAAGAAAAGTATAACTCTGTGAGTGGAATGCACATGTCACAAAGTAACTCCTCGGAAATCTCTCCAACATCTATCTGAAGATATTTCTGTTTTCACCATAAGCCCCAAAGCGCTCCAGAGTATCCCTTAGCTGACTAACTTAAAATAGTGTTAGAATACTGCTCAATGAAAACAGAAGCTTAACTGTGTGAGTGGAATTCACGTGACCTAAAGCAGTTTCACAGAAAGTTTTCTTCTGGTTTTTAACAGAGAGTATTTCTTTTTCAGCACATTCTTAAGAGCATTCCCAAAAACCCTCTCTCAGGTTCCAGAAAAACAGTGATTTCAAACTGCTCAATCCAAAGAATGATTTAACTCTATGAGATGAATACCCACATCACTATACAGTTGCTCCAAAAGCCTCTGTCCAATTCTTATAGGAAGATTTTCCATTCTCACCACAAGCCTCTGGACGCCACTTAATATCCATTCACAGATTTCTCAAAGACAGACTTCCCAAACTGAGCAACATAGTGTAAGCTTTAACTCTCTGAAATGAATGCTCACGTCAGAGAGTTTTTTGCACGTTTCTTTCTGGCTTTTATTTCCATATTACACTTTTCACCATAGTCTTCAATGTGCTGCAAAATATAACTTTTTCATTTTTACGGGATCAGTGTTCAAACACTGCCTTACGTGAAAAGAGGCATGACTTCCTGAGTGGAATGCACACATCACAAAGCAGTTTCTCAGAAAACTTCTCTCCGGTTTCTATCTGAAGTTAACTCCTATTTCCGCACAGGCCTGAATGGGCTCCTGAAAGTCCTTTCGCGAATCCATCCATGACACAGTTTCAAAACAGCGTAATAGAAAGAAAGTTTTATCTATGTGACATGAAAAGATATATCTTTCACAAAGCAGTTTCACAGAAAGCTTCTTTCCACTTTTTGTCTGAGGATATTTCCTTTTTCACCATAGCTGTCCATATACACCCAAATGTCCGTTGGTAGCTTTTACTACAATCGGGATTCCCCAATCCTCTATGAGTACAAAAGTGTAATTCTGTGAGTGGAATGCATACATCACAAAGCAGCTAATTGGACATTTTTTCACTGGTATCTATCTGAAGATATTTCTGTTTTCACCGTAAGCCTCAAATCGCTCCCAAGTATCCCTTAGCTGACCAACCTAAAGGAGCCTTAGAATCCTGCTCAATGAAAACAGAAGTTTAATTGTGCGAGTCAACTTCACGTAACTCAGAGCAGTTTCACAGAAAGCTTTCTTCTGGTTTTTATCGGAGGGCATTTCTTTTTCTGCATATTCTATAGAGCGTTCCCAAATGTCCTTTTTCAGGTTCCACAGAAGCAATGATTTCAAATTGCTCAATCCAAAGAACGATTTAACTCTATGAGATAAATAAACACATCACAAAGCATTTGCACTGAAAGCTTCTCTCCAGTTTTCATCAGAAGACGTTTCCTTTCTCACCACAAGACTCTGAGCGTCACTTAATATCCCTTTACCGATTCCTCAAAGACAGAGTTTCCAAAGTGGGCAATGTAGTGTAAGCTTTACATCTGTGATATGAATGCACACGTCAATGAGCAGTTTCTTGGAAAGTTTCTTTCTCAGTTTTATTTCAGGTTATTTCACTTTTCGCCATAGTCTTCCATGCACTGCAAAATATCACTTTTTCAGTTTGACAGGAACAGTGTTCAAACACTGCCTTATGAGAAAAAAGGTATAACTCCCTGAGTTGAATGCTCACTTCACAAAGCAATTTCTCAAAAGCTTCTCTCCAGTTTTTATCTAAAGATATTTCCAATTTTCCCACAGGCCTGAATGTGCTCCCGAATGTCCCTTTCAAATCCGACCATCATGCAATTTCAAAACTGCATAATAGAATGAAAGTTTTATCTATGTGAAATGAGCAGACATATCTATCACAAAGCAGTTTCAGAGAAAGATTCTTTCCAGTTTTTGTCTGAGAATATTTCCTTTTTCAATGAAGCCATGCCTATACTCCTGAAAGTCCAGTGGTAGCTTTTTGTCCAAGCTTGATTCCTCAATCCTCTATGAGAATCAAAGTATAACACTGTGAGTGAAATGCTCACGTCACAAAGCAGTTTTTCAGAAAGCTTCTCTGCAGGTTTTATCTGAAGCTGTCTCCTACTACGCCACCAGGCTGAATGTGCTCCCAAATATCCATTCGTAAATCTGTCCATGACGCAGTTTCAAACTACATAATAGAATGAAATTTTATCTATGTGAGTGGAATACACCTATCTATCACAAACCAGTTTCACAGAAAACTTCTTTCCAGGTTTTGTCTCAGGATAACTCCTTTTTCACCATAGCCAACCATATACTCCCGTATATCCCCTGGTAGCGTTTTCTCCAAGTGGGATTCCCCAATCGTCTATGAGAAGAAAAGTATAACTCAGTGAGTGGAATGTACACGTCACAAAGCAGCTCCTCAGAAATCTTCTCTCCAGTTTCCATCTGAAGGTATTTCCATTTTCATGGTACGCCTCCAACCACTCCTTAGTATCACTTCACAGACTAAACAAAAACAGTGTTAGAATATGCTCAATGAAAACAGAATTTTAACTGTGTGAGTGGAACTCACTTGACCTAGAGCAGTTTCACAGAAAGTTTCTGTCTGGTTTTTATCAGAGGGTATTTCTTTTTCAGCATATTCTTAAGAGTGTTCTGAAATATCCTCTCTCAGTTTCAACAGAAACAGTGATTTCAAACTGCTCAATCTAAAGAATGATTTTACTCTATGAGATGAATACACACATCCCAAAGCAGTTGCTCCGAAAGCTTCTCTCCAGTTTTCATCGGAAGACATTTCCTTCCTCACCACAAGCCTCCGGGTGACATTTAATCTCCCTTCACAGATTCCTCAAAGACAGAGTTTCCAAACTGGGCAAGGTAGTGAAAGCTTTAACTCTCTGAAATGAATGCACACGTCAGAGAGCAGTTTCTTAGAATGCTTCTTTCTGGGTTTTATTTCAGGATATTTCACTTTTCGCCATAGTCTTCAATGCACTGCAAAATATAAGATTTTCAGTTTTACAGAAACAGTGTTCAAACGCTGCCTTATGAGAAAAGAGGTATAACTCCCTGAGTGGAATGCACTCATCACAAAGCACTTTCTCAGAAAGCTGCTCTCTAGTTTTTGTCTGAAGATATTTCGTTTTTCCACACAGACCTGAATGTGTTCCCAAATGTCACTTTGTGGATCCATTCACGACGCCGTTTCAAAACTGCATAATAGAAAAAAAGTTTTATATATGTGAGTTGAATAGACATATCAATCACAAAGCAGTTTCTCTGAAAGCTTCTTTCCTGTTTTTGTCTGAGGATATTTCCTTTTCCACCATAGCCCTCCATATACACCCGAATGTCCCCTGGTATCATTTTCTCCAAACAGGATCCCCCAATCCTTTATGAGAAGAAAACTATGATTCGGTGAATGAAATGCAAACGTCACAAAACAGCTTCTCGGAAATCTTCTCTCCGGTATCTATCCGAAGATAATTCCATTTTCACTGTAAGCCTCAAAGTGCTATCGAGTTTCCCTTAGCTGACTAAAATAAAAGAGTGTTAGAACACTGCTCAATGAAAACAGGAGCTTATATGTGTGAGTGGATTTCACGTGACCTAGAGCAGTTTCACAGAAACATTCCTTCTAGTTTTTATCGGAGGGTGTTTCTTTTTCAGCATATTCATAAGAACGGTCCCAAATGTCCTTTCTTAGGTTTCACAGAGACAGTGATTTCTAACTGTTCAATCCAAAAAATGCTTTATCTCTATGAGATGAATACACACATCACGAAACAGTTGCTCAGTAATCTTCTGTCCAATTTTCAACAGAAGACATTTCCTTGCTTGCCAATGACCTCTGGTCGCCACTGAATATCCATTCGCAGAATCCTCAAAGGCAGACTTTCCAAATTAGGAAATGTAGAGTAAGCTTTAACTCTCTGAAATGAATGGACACGTCAGAGAGCAGTTTCTTGGAAAACTTCCTTCTGAATTTTATTTCTGGACATTTCACTTTCCACCACAGTCTTCCATGCGTTTCAAAATATTACTTTTTCAGTTTTACAGGAACAGTGTTCAAACACTGCTTTATGAGAAAAGAGGTAAAACTCCCTGAGTGGAATGCACATATCACAAAGCAGTTTCTCAGAAAGGTTCCCTCCAGTTTTTATCTGAAGATATTTCCTATTTCTACTCAGTCCTGAATGTGCTCCCAAATGTCCCTTCGCGAATCTATCCATGATGCCATTTCAAAACAGCGTAATAGAAAGAAAGTTTTATCTATGTGAGATGAATACACATATCTATCACAAAGAAGTTTCACAGAATGATTCTTTCCAGTTTTTGTCTAAGGATATTTCCTTTTCCATCATAGCTGTCCATATATTCCCAAATGTCCCCTGGTAACTCTGTGGTTGGAATGCACATGTCACAAAGCAGCTCCTTGTAAATCTTCTCCCCAGCATCCATCTGAAGATGTTTCCATGTACACAATAAGCCTCTAAGTGCTCCCCAATATCTCTTAGCTGACTAACCTAAAACAGTGTTAGAATACTGCTCAATGAAAACAGACACTTAACCGTGTGAGCGGACTTCACATGACATAGATTAGTTTCACAGAATGTTTCCTTCTGGTTTTTATTGTAGGGTGCTTCTTTTTCAGCATATTCTTAAGAACAGTCCCAAATGTCCTTTCTCAGGTTCCACAGAAACAGTGATTTCCAGCAGTTCAATCCAAACAATGATTTAATTCTATGAGAAGAATACACATCACAAAGCAGTTGCTCCAAAAGCTTCTCTCCAGTTTACCAGGAAGACGTTTCCTTTCACACCACAAGCCTTCGGGCGCCACTTATAATCCCTTCGCAGTTTCCTCAAAGACAGAGTTTCCAACCTGGGCAACGTAGTGTAAGCTTTAAAATCTGTGAAATGAATGCACATGTTGGAGAGCAGTTTTTTGGAATGCTTCCTTCTGGATTTTATTTCAGGATATTTAACTTTTCGCCATAGTATTCAATGCACTGCAAAATGCCAATTTTTCAGTTTTACAGGAACAGTGTTCAAACACTGTCTTATGAGAAAAGGTGTATAACTCCCTGAGTGGAATGCACACATCACAAAGCAGTTTCTCAGAAATCTTCTATACCACTTTTATCTGAAGATATTTCCTATTTCCCCACAGGCCTGAAAGTACTCCCAAATGTCCCTTCCGAAATCAGTCTATGACACAGTTTCAAAACTGTGTAAGAGAAAGGAAGTTTCATCTATGTGAGATGAATGGATCTATCATGAAGCAGTTTCACAGAAAGCTTTTCTCCAGTTTTTGTCTTTTTCAACGTAGTCGTCCATATACTCCTGAATGTCCCTTGTTACCTTTTTCTCCAAACGGGATTCCTCAATTCTCTATGAGAAGAAAAGCATAACTCTGTGAGTGGAATGCACACATCACAGAGCAGCTCCTTGGAAATCTTCTCTCCAGTATATATCTGAAGATATTTCCTTTTTAACCATAAGCCTCAAAGTGTTTTTGAGTATCAGTTAGCTGACTAACCTACAACAGTGTTATAATACTGCTCAATGAAAATAGAACTTTAACTGTGCAGGTGGAATTCAGGTGACCTAGAATAGTTACACAGAAAGTTTCCTTCTGGTTTTTATTGGAGTGTATGTCTTTTTCAACATATTCTTAAGAGTATTCCAAATGTCCTTTTTCAGGTTCCACAGAAACAGTGATTTCAAATTGCTCAATGCGAAGAATGATTTAAGTCTATGAGATGAATACACACATCAGAAAGCAGTTGCTCTGAAAACTTCTCTCCACTTTCCATCGAGAGACGTTTCCTTTCTCAACACCAGCCTCCGGGCACCATATCCTTTCACAGATCCTACAAAGACAGAATTTCCAAACTGAGCAACATAGTGTAAGCTTTAACAATGTGAAATGAATTCACACGTCAGAGAGCATTTTCTTGGAAAGCTTCTTCCTGCGTTTTATTTCAGGATATTTTACTTTTCATTATAGATTTCAATACACTGCAAAATCTCAGTTTTTCAGTTTTACAGGAACAATGGTGAAACCCTGCCTTATGAAAAAAGTGGTATAACTCCCTGAGTGAAATACACTCATCAGAAATCAGTTTCCCAGATAGTTTCCCTCCAGTTTTTATCTGAGGATACCTCCTATTTCCAAAGAGGCCTGAATGTGTTCCCGAATCTCCCTTCATGAATCCGTCCATGACGCTGTTTCAAAACTGCATAATAGAAAGAAAGTTTTAACTATGTGAGATGAATAGACATATCTATCACAAAGAAATTTCACAGAAAGCGTCTTTCCAGTTTTTGTCTGATGATATTTCCTTTTTCACCATAGGCATCCGTATACTTCTGAATGTCCCCAGGGAGCTTTTCCTCCAAATGGGATTCCCCAATCCTCTATGAGAAGAAAAGTGTACCTCCTTGAGTGGAATGCATACGTCACAAAGCAGCTCCTTGGAAATCTACTCCCCAGAATCTATCTGAAGATATTTCCGTTTATGCCATAAGCCTAGACGTGCTCCCAAGTATCTCTTAGCTGACTAACTGCTCAATGAAAACAGAAACTTAACTGCGTGAGTGGAATGTACGTGACCTAAAGCGATTTCACAGAAAATTTCCTTCTGATTTTTATCAGAGCGTATTTATTTTTAAGCATATTGTTAAGAGTGTTCCGAAATGTCCTTTCTGAGGTTCCACAGCAAGAGTGATTTCAAACTGATCAATCCAAAGAATGATTTAACTCTCTGAGATGAATACACACATAAAAAAGCAATTGCCCCAAAAGGTTCTCTCCAGTTTTCATTGGAAGATGTTTCCTTTCTCACCACAAGCCTCCGGGGAAACTTAGTATCCTTTCACAGCTTCTTCAAAGGCAGAGTTTCCAAAATGAGCAACATAGTGTGAGCTTTAACTTTCTGAAATGAATGCACACGTCAGGGAGAAGTTTCTTGGAATGCTTCTTTCTGTGTTGTATATTAAGATATTTCCCTTTTCGCCATTGTCTTCAATGTGCTGCAAACTATCACTTTATCAGGTTTACAGGAACAGTGTTCAAACACTGCCTTATGAGTAAAGAGGTATAAATCCCATAGTGGAATGCACGCATCACAAAGCAGTTTCTCAGAAAGCTTCTCTCCAGTTTTTATCTGAAGATATTTCCTATTACACCACAGGCCTGAATGTGCTCCCGAATGTCCCGTTGTGAATCCGTTCATGATGCAATTTTAAAACTGCGTAATAGAAAGATTTATCTAGGTCAGAATAATAGATATATCTATCACAAAGCAGATTTGCAGAAAGTCTCTTTCAAATTTTTTTCTGAGGCTATTTCCTTTTCCACGCTAGCTTTCCATATACCACCGAGTGTCCCCTGATAGCTTTTTCTCCAAACGGAACTCCCCAATCCTCAACGAGAGGAAAAGTATAACTGAGTGGAATGCACACATCACAAAGCAGCACCTCGGAAATCTTCTCTCCGGTATCTATCTGAAGATTTTATGTTGTCACCATAAGCCACAAAGCGCTTTGCAGTACCCCTTACCTGACTAATGTAATACAGTGTTACAATACTGCTCAATGAAAACAGAAATTCAGGTGATCTAATGCAGTTTGACATAACGTTTCCTTCTGTTTTTTTTCGAAGGGTATTTCTTTTTCAACATATTCTTAAGAGCGATCACAAATGTACTTTCTCAGGTTCCACAGAAAGAGTGATTTCAAAATGCTCAATCCAAAGAATGATTAAAATCTATGAGATGAATACACACATCACAAAGCAGTTGCTCCAAAAGCTTCTCTCCAGTTTTCATTGGAAGAAGTTTCCTTTCTCACCACAAGCCTCCGGGCGCCTCTTAATTTCCCTTCACAGATTCCTCAAAGACAGAATTTCCACACTGGGGAAGGTAGTGTAAGCTTTAACTCTCTGAAATGTATGCACACATCAGGGAGCAGTTTCTTGGAATGCTTCTTTGTGGTTTTTATTTCAGGATATTTCACTTTTCGCCATAATCTTCAATGCACTGCAAAACATAACTTTTTCAGTTTTACAGGAACAGTGTTCAAACACTGCCTTATGAGAAAAGAGATATAACTCCCTGAATGTAATGAACATATCACAAAGCAGTTTCTAAGAAAGCTTCTCTCCAGTTTTTATCTGAAGATATCTCCTATTTCCCCACAGGCCTGCTTGTTCTCCCAAATATCCCTTCGGGAAACCGTCCATGATGCAGATTCAAAAGTGTGTAATAGAAAGTTTTATCTATGTGAGAGGAGGAGACATATCTATCACGAAACAGATTCACAGAAAGCTTCTTTCGAGTTTTTGTCTGAGGATATTTCCTATTTCACTATACACATCCATATAATCCCGAATGTCCCCTGGTACCGTTTTCTCCAAAAGGGATTCCCCAATCCTCTATGAGTAGAAAGTATAACTCTGTGAGTGGAATGCACACGTTACAAAGCAACTCCTCGGTAATCTTTCCAGCATGTATCTGAAAATATTTCCGTTTTCACCATAAGCTTCAAAGGGCTCCCGAATATCACTAAGCTAACTAACCTAAAACAGTGTTAGAATACTGCTCAATGAAAACAGAAGCTTAACTGTGCGAGTGGAAATCACGTGATCTAGAGCAGATTCACAGAAAGTTTGTATCGGAGGGAATTTCTTTTTCAGCAGATTCTTAAAAGCGGTCCGAAATATCCTTCTCAGGTTCCACAGATACAGTGATTTCAAAGTACTCAATCCAAAGAATCATTTTACTCTATGAGATGAATACACACATCACAAAGCAGTTGCTCTGAAAGATTCTCTCCAGTTTTCTTCCGAACACGTTTCCTTTCTCACCACAAGCCTCTGAGTGCCACTTAACATCCCTTCACAGATTCCTCAAAGACAGAGTTTCCAAACTGGGCAATGCAGTGTAAGCTTTAACTCTCTGAAATGAATACTCAAGTCAGAGAGCAGTTTCTTGGAACGTTTCTTTCTGGGTGTTTTCTCAGGATATTTCATTTTTCTCCATAGTCTTCAATGCGCTGCAAAATATCACTTTTTCAGTTTTACAGGAACAGTGTTCAAACACTGCCTTACTAGAAAAGGATTATAACTCTCTGAGTGGAATGTACACATCACAAAGCAGTTTCTCAGAAAGCTTCTCTCCAGTTTTTGTCTGAGGATATTTCCTTTTTCACCATAGCCATCCACATACTCCCAAATGTTCCCTGGTAATTTTTTCTCCAAACGGGATTACCCAATATTCCCTGTGAAGAAAGCTATAACTCTGTGAGTGAAATGCGCACGTCATAAAGCAGCTCCTCGGAAATCTTCTCTCCATTTTCTATCTGAAGATATTTCCTTTTTCACCATAAGCCTCAAAGCGCTCCCAAATATCACTTCACAGACTAACCTAAAACAGTGTTAGAATACTACTCAATGAGGCCAGGCGTGGTGGCTCAAGCCTGTAATCCCAGCACTTTGGGAGGCCAAGACAGGCGGATCACAAGTCAGGAGATCGAGACCATCCTGGCTAATACGGTGAAACCCCGTCTCTACTAAAAATACAAAAAACTATCCGGGCGACGAGGTGGGCGCCTGTAGTCCCAGCTACTCGGGAGGCTGAGACAGGAGAATGGCGTGAACCCGGGAGGCGGAGCTTGCAGTGAGCTGAGAT
>NW_012116777.1:614953-620771 GCF_000951035.1 Colobus angolensis palliatus | reverse complement strand
TGCAGTGAGCTGAGATCCGGCCACTGCACTCCAGCCTGGGCAACAGAGCAAGACTCCATCTCAAAAAAAAAAAAAAAGAAGAAGAATACTCAATGAAAACAACAGCTTAAATGTGTGAGTGGACTTCACGTGACCTAGAACAGTTTCACAGAAAGTTCCTTCTGGTTATTATCCGAGAGGATTTCTTTTTCAGCATATTCTTAAGAGCGTTCCCAAATGTCCTTTCTCAAGTTCCACAGAAACAGTGATTTCTCACTGCTCAATCCAAAGAATGATTTAACTCTATGAGATGAATACACACATCAAAAGGTAGTTGTTCCAAAAGCTTCTCTCCAGTTTTCATTGGAAGACGTTTCCTCTCTCACAAGAAGCCTCTGTTTCCTTTCTCACCACAAACTTCCTTACGCCACTTAATATCCCTTCACAGATTCCTCAAAGACAGAGTTTCCAAACTGGGAAATGTGTTGTAAACTTTACCTCTCTGAGATGAATGCACATGTCAGACAGCAGTTTCTTCGAAGGCTTCCTTCTGGGTTTTATTCAGGATATTTTACTTTTCGCCGTAGTCTTGCCTCAGGATCTACTTCCAGAAAACTCAAACTAAGACACACATTTTTCTGTTGGCTCCTTCAATCCCCATAGGCCTGTCATTGTGCCGTTTTTATCAAAAAGGAACACGAGGATCAGAGAGGGAAAGTCACCCAGCTGAACAGTGGTGGAGTTCAACTTTGACCATGGGATGTCTGACCCCAAGTTCGGTGCTTGCTCCTCTCTGATGAGACTCCTCCCTTATCAGGGTCAAATGAGTGAATGGAGGATTTTAAAAGCAGGGTCTCTGATGCCTGTGCCAGAGAAACCCCAGGCTCATGGCTGGTGTCTGTGCATTCACTCGTAACCTCGTTAAGAGTAATAATGAAAAACATGCTCAGGGCTGACAATTTTCCTGGGGCTGTTGTTGTAGGCACTCTGCTTACTTTAATTCATGTAATTTTCACAATAACCTTGTTTTTACTTCTAGTTGCTAGATGAAAAACTGTGGCAAAGAGCAATACAGAGAGTTGCAAAAATTCATATCACTGATCCAGGTTGAACCAAGCAGTCTGCACCTGGAGTCCTTGTTTGTAACCATGGCACCCTGGCTTCTCAGACATCTCATAGTGGAGTTACACCATGTGTCAGGCATGGCACTGAGCAGCTTCTTTTAAGAACATAATTTGTAATTATCTAGATTACTAATTCTACTTCAAAATGCCACACGGCCTTCATGTGATAAAATGAAACTATTGGTAAGTCTAAGCATTGAGAAAAAAACATTGTTTTTCCCACTCCTGAGTCCATGGAGAAGCTGTTCCAGTAACTCAGAGGGAGAATCTGCAGCTGAAAGAGGAGGCCAGAGGAGACATCACTCCCTGTGCCCTTCGATTGCATCCAGATGGCCCCACTGATCACACTACCATCTCATTATTAGACTAGAGAGGCTGCCTCCTATTGTGGCTCACCTCGAACAGTGAGTTAGCAGCAGCTAAGTAGCCCCAGGGTCCACTTAGCCCCTCTATCCTGCATGGTCCCCTTCCCCACTGGGAAGCAGATACCCAAATGAGCATCAGAATCCTGTTTCTCCCTGCAGGCCCCTCTGCTCCTTATGAGTGGTGTTTTGTGGGTGTCTTCCCTTGGTTTTGGATGAGAAACACCCTTTCCCCTTCCACAAGGATTGTTTCTTTGGCCCCCACTCGGAGTTTTCCCCTGGTGGGGCAACGGACAGGTGAGGGTGGTGGGACAAACTCCTTAGAACCAGCAATGACAAACAGATCCCACTTGGGGGAAGTTCATGCTAAGTGGCATGAGTCCTCTAGATTTTTCTGAAGCTTTCCTGTTTTCCCCCTGCCAACCAGCTCATCTGATCTCCTAGGATCTCTACTAAGATACTGGCAGCCTGGTCTGCCCCTGGATGTTCCTTCAAGTCCTGGTTATGCTTCATGACCTGTATTGTGGTGAGTGGTAAGCAGCACCTGCTTCTGGCCTCACTGTTGGACCAGATTTTATCCCCACCCCAGCTCTGCAATGCGGCTGCTTCCAGCTTCCATCATGGGCCCTGCATGAAATTGCCCTGTGTTTCTCTTTGGACACCAATGAGGAAGGAAGCATGGACTCAGAGATCAGGACATTCCATTGCCCTCCTGGTGTTGGGTCTTTAATCCTGGGATGGCTTCATGGGCTGGTCCTTCTCCATGGCCCCCTCCACCTTTCTCAGGTTTCTACTCAAAAGTCACCTTTTGGAGGGGTCTCCACCTGTCACTGTGTTTGGAACAGCTCCCTCAGTTTCTTTCTAGCTCATGTCTCTCTGCTAATGTCTTACATTATCACCACCATCTGACCTGGTCTTATGACCTGTTAGCTTCCTTCATCAGACATGAGCACCAGGATGGCAGGGGCCTCATCTGTTCTGTTCCTCCTGCGGCCTGAGTCCTAGCACCATGTCCGGTACAGTGTAGATGCTCAAGGGAATTAACTTTGTAGAACTATCTACCTGGGAGATTCTGCTGTTAGTCTAACCTGTACCATTTTGTAAACCTCCAGCCATTTTTCAGACCCTGGTCAGAGTGCAATGTTCCATGGGAACTCGGGCCATGAGAAACATCCTTCCTAACCTCCTGACTGCAGAAACATCCTTATCACATCCTGCCGGGCCAAGGCCCAACAGCCTGACTGCAGGTACCTCCTTGCCATATCCTGCTGGGCAGCAAGCTCTACCTCCCAGACCCCTCCCTTCCAGTCCCGTGATTACCCAGCCTGTGAGCGGCAGTTGGCACTGGCACTAAGCTGGATTCTTCCTCCACAGTGTTTTGCTCACTGTAAGGATGTTGCTGTTGAAGCTGCCAACTGTCTCTGTCTTTCTTTAACCCTCGCTTTGCCTTCAAAACCTAACAATAATTCTACCTCTCTTTTTTACCAAGGAGGATATGGGATTCAAGGAGAGCAAGAGACTAACCCAGAATTACACAGCCAGTGGGTCATAGAGCCTGAACTTGAACTCAGTTCAGCTGAATGCAAAACTTGTTTCTCCCTGAGAGTCCAGGGAAGGAAAGTTGGAACTGCAGCCAAAGGGTGCCCACATGCTTGTCCTTGGAGACCCCAGGTGGGCTCCTGGGAATTGTGTCTTCATGGGCCCAACAGAATAACTCAGCTGTGTTGCATCAGCTAAGTGTCGCCATTGTCCCAAATTGTTATTTCTTTTCAAAGTTTTGTTTTAATAATTAAATTTCTCACAGCTCAGTGCTGAAAACAAAACACAGAGGCATGGAGAAAGTTGTGTATGGGTTTTTCTCTATTTCTTCCCAGTGACTATATAAATGAGTGTACAAAAAAATACAAATGTGCTCATATGTTTTATATAAAGATCCCACCCATATTCCTCTGCCACTATCATTCCATTTTTTTTATGTGAGGACCACTTTTCCACGTCTAGTCCATGTGATTTGGGAAGGGCTGACCCACCCTGGGCAATCAGATCATCAGGGTAAATTAATTCAGGAGTGGGCATGTGATCCAAGCTGGGATTATGGAAGTCATCCCTGTACTTTTGATAAAACTGCTGGGAATGAGGTGCTTTCCTTTTATTGGCATAGCCGTTTGCAAGGAAGTAAGTGATGTGAAATTTATGGGGCAATTTTTTCTGCTCTCTCAAAATAGCCTGCCTGAAAAGCAGAGCTGACACAGGAAATGAAGGGACAGAATGAGTCTTGGTTGATATTAGTTGACCTGTGATCCCACTGAGCCAGAAGCCATCTACTCATCGACATTTTTAGTAATTAGAATGAAACAATTCAGTATGCTGCTAGATCGAGTTAGGTTTCAGTCACTTGCAGTCAAGAGAGTCCTGCATAATATCACTTTCTCGTATGCTTAGGTCCCACCTGCTAGAGCTTTAGCGCTGTAGAAGGGTAAAGTGAACCCAGGCAGTGCTCAGCTAGCCAGTCTTCTGGCTAAGTGTGCAAAGGAACCCTGGAATCACTACCACTTTGTTCTGACAAGAAACTTCACCTGCTGCTTACCATACAGCCATAGGGATATTGCTTCCCTGAGCCCTTAGGCATTATACCTCTTTTTAAAAATGATTTTTATCTAAGAAAGCATTTCATAGATGGTGTCTTGCTATGTTGCCCAGGCTAGTCTTGAACGCCTGACCTAAAGTGCTGAGATTATAGGCATGAGCCACTGTGTTTGGCCAGCACTATACTTCTATTAGTCATCAATGCTTTCTTTTTTCTGTAGTTTCTAGTGTGTGCTTGAGCATGTGTATGTGTGTGTGAGTTTGTGTGTGTGTGTGTGTGTTTGTGTTTGTGTTTGTGTGAGTTTGTGTGTGTGAGTTTTTACTTTACTTTGATCTTGCAGGGTTATTGCAAGCATCAAGTGGGACGATGTAGGTGCAGCACTCAACCCAGTGCCGGGCACATACAGTGAGCTCTCTCTGTTCTCTTTTCTCCTCCTGATTCAGAGAATGACTTAAGGATCTGTGATGTGTGCCAATTTTCAATACGCTGGATAAATAATGGGGAGATAAAGTACTGTTGCCAGAAATTTGTGCTAGTTTTAATTCATTTTATCTGTTTAACATGAGATATCTCAAAGTAACTGAATAAATTTATACCATATATACACACATAAGTATGTTTCTTGAGAGCTGACAGGCTTAGTTTTTGTTCCCTGATGCTGCAGAAGAGGCCACTGTGTTCTTATTTCTTGAGTGATGGCTGTCAGCTCTCCAAGTATCACAGTAGGTGAGGCATCCATGGGGGTGAGCGCCAAGGATGTGTGGCCAGTCAGCATCTGCAAGCCCATTTTGTCTAGTCTCTTTATTTTATAATATGTTTCATTCATTTTTTAGGTTTATCATTTAATTTATTATATCAATTCTAAAAGGTTTCTTAGTTATACTAGGGGTTAGTTTCATGAAACAAGTCCAGAAATAGTCCAGGTCAGCCATGAATACCCAACATGTCATTGGGGAGTGAGGCATTTTATAGATTGACAGTTTTGTTACTGGGACCATCATTTTAATGGTGTTCAAGCTGCTAAAGCTGACCCAGGGCATTTCATCCTATTTCCAGAGAGCAGCAAGCAGAGAGAGCAAAGGGAACTTGGTTAACAGAAGAGAGCAACAATAACTCTCCCCTTTCCAAACAGATTTTCAGAGATCCAAACCAGTGAATTCTGCATTTCACATTGGCCAGGACTATAAGCTGTGCTCACCACAGTTATTAGGAAAACTGGGAAACTCATTTAAAGACATTAATCAGGGCCAGGCGTGGGGGCTGATGTCTGTAATTCTAGCAATTTGGGAGGCCAAAGTGGGAGAATCACTTGAGCCCAGGAATTTGAAAACAGTCCAGGCAACATAACGAGCCCCAGTCTCTAGAAAAATAAAATGAAAGCTGGGCATGGTGGTGCACACCTGTTATGCCTGCAGTCCTACCTACTCAGGAGTCTGAGCTGGGAGATCACATGAGCCCAGGAGTTCAAGGCTGCAGTGAGCACTGATCATGCCCCTGCACTCCAGCCTGGGAGACAGAATGAGACCATTTTTCAAAAAAATATATACATTAAATAATAAAATAAGGATAATAATTAAAAACATTTAAACGGTGTTCTGGTAAAAAGTGAATCTATGTTCCCTTAGTGAAGAAGATGAGAATAATGGATATAGCAGGGAAATGGAGAGAATTGGCTGCATTAGACCATAATGAAAGTCATAACAGGTACCCCAAATCGGTACCATAAAACCACATATGGCCGGGCGCGGTGGCTCAAGCCTGTAATC
>NW_012116777.1:602297-614539 GCF_000951035.1 Colobus angolensis palliatus | reverse complement strand
GCAGTCAAATTGTGACCAATTAAAACAAACCGAGAAAAAAAGGTATCACGCAGCATACGAATTCTAAATCTAAATGGAATGGAGCTAAAGAGGGCTTCACATTGAGAATGAAACCGCGTGTGTGAGTGAATTGTAACCAAGCTACTACATAGCAACATGAAGGTGGCAGAGCAGAAAGGGTGCTAAGACGTATCTGTCATACCATTTTTTTAAGAAAGGAAAAGCTATAAAATTATGAATTTGGGTTCTAATTGAGGGATAAGACAATGATGATGGCAGCAACCATTAACATTTACAGTGCTTCAGTCCTGCTGTGTGCTCATTCATGCCCAATAAGTGAAGAGCTGGAACTGAAAGCTTTCTTAGATTTATTCCAATTGTTGTCTCCCTCCAGAGTGTGGAATCATGTGTAATAGGAGGGATAAGTGTTTAAAGAGGTCTTTTATACATTGTTTACTTACATAAGCCATCTCTGCTGTGTGAGTTCTTGTATGAACTATGAGTTTGAGGCAACACTGAGGCTTTTTTTTCATAATCCCTACTTCCATAGCTTCTCTCTAGTGTGAGAACGAATATCTACTCAAGATGAATGAAGATGAAAGGCTTTCCATGGACTTTACCTTCACAGGGTTTCTTTTCACACTTCTGTAGGATATGAGAGTTCAGGAAAGATGTTCTCATGAATGTTAATTCATTGAGCTCCCTTCCAGTATGTCCTCCTCATATGTTCAGTATGGTGAAAAAAATTAATGATTTTCCCACCTTTCATTCACAGGGCTTCTCACTATTGTATCTCTTAAGATGCCTTTTAATTCTGATGACTTTGCAAAGTCATTCCCACATTTGTCACATTTACAGTGTTTTTTGCCCAGTGTGACTCCTTATATGTGCATGGCTTGCTGAGGGCTTTCCTACATTCCTTACATTCATAGGACTTCTCCAGAATGTTCTTTCTTAAATGTTTATTAAGCTTTTTAAATAAACCTTAGGCAATATCTAAAGCCTTTCTCACTTTTGTTACATTCATAAAGTTTCTCTCCAGTGTGAATTTTCATATGTCTCATAAGAAGTGACTGGTAAGTAAAGGCTTTCCCATATTTGGGACATGTATGGCTTTTCTCTCCAATAGTACAACTCCTGTGTGAACCAGAATTTGGAGGAGGGGCAGAGGTTTTTCCACTTTGATGATTCTTAGTCTTTGTCTCTACAGTACAGAACTGCATCTGCACAGCATGGATGAGTTATTTCTGAAGGTGTTTTCCCATTGAGTAAAATTATACGTTTTCTCCCTAACATGATTTATGTGTGCCCTAGGGCATACATCCTCACTGCAGGCTATTCCAAATGGACTCCACTCATGAATGTTTGCCCTTGTATTAATTTTACTATGTATATGATGGACATTGTTCTGACTGATTGTCCATGGGTTTGAGTTTAGCTGTTTTCCTCCCATATGAAACCCAGCCCTCGTGAATGTTGCGCCTCAGGACTATCATATTTATTGTTTTCATACATAATACTTTATGTCAGTAGTTTTTGGGAAAGAGGTAGCTTTTGGTTACATGGGAAAGTTATTTAGTGGTGATTTCTGAGATTTTGGTGTCCACATTACTCGAGTAGTGTACACTGTACCCAATGTGTTGTCTTTTATCCCTCACCCCCTCAACCTTCCCTCTGACTCCCCAAAGTTCATTTTATCATTCTTGTGGCTTTACACCTTCATAGCTTAGCTCCCACTTATAAATGAGAACATACAATATTTGTTTATTTATTCCTGTGTTACTTCACTTAAAATAATCATCTCTCACTTCATCCAGGTTGCTGCAAATGCCATTATTTGGTTCATTTTTTGGTATGAGTAGTATTCCATGGTATATCTATAATGCATTTTCTTTGTCCATTCATTGGCTGATAGACATTTAACCTGGTTCCATATTTTTGCAACTACAAATTGTGCTGCTATAACTGTGCGTACAATTGTCTTTTTCATATGACTTCTTTTCCTCTAGGTAGATACCCAGGAGTGGGCTAATGCAAATTTAAATAGAGATAATTATAAAATAATGATCAAGTGAAAATTACTATTTCTAGTAGTAAAACAAAAAATACATTTATTGAGTAAAATTTGAACACGTTTCTGCTCACATAATGAACATATAACTTCTGTATTTTGTATAAATGATATGCTTTATCTCACTAGATTCATCCTGTGGTTAATTTGTGGGTGAGGGTTGGAGAAAATATCTTTAAATTTAGCTTCTTGATTCACATTTTTCTTCAAGTTTCAATAGCTCTCTTTTAGTTAAATGCCTCCAAGAAGATGTTCAGATGCTTTGGCCTTTCTGTGGCCTCAAGGCAAAGGAAAAGTGAATCTGAAGTCTCTTATTGTCTTAATGCTGTCCTCTAGATGGCTACTTTCTCTGTGGCAGAGGGTCTCTCTGGTCTGATCACTGTGGCCATTGCATTGCTCTTCTCTGGGATGAAGTTTGTACTCTTTAATCAGAGTACAGTGGAATTCCTTGCTTTATAAGCCTCCTGTTGCCTTGGATAAGATCTTAAGATCTCTCTGAGTTTCAGCATCCTCCTTCTTCCACAATAGATCTGGAATGGTCATGTGACATTTTTGGCAGGCTCATTTTGCCCATTGGTGCAGTGGCCTCATGCTATGTATGTCAGTTTTCAACTCAGTTAAGTTGCTTCTTATTTACCTCTATGGCACTTCCACATTGCATGGCTTCATAGGTGTAGCAGGAGGTTTTTTTATATAAACCAAGCTGTCAGAAACAGAAGAGTGCTCACACAGTAAGTCAGACAAACCAAATTTATTACTCTCGAGGAGAAGGAAGAATCAGCAAAAGCCTAAGTTCTACGGCAAGCCTGACCCTTGAGGTCAAAAAAGTTGCCCCGGGTTGACGGAGTCCCCTCTGCACATGCTCTACTGTGTACTGCAGCTGAGGAACCCCTGATTGCTCTGCCCTAGGTTTTACACCCCTTGTGCAACTTGGCTCTCTGAGTTCAAGAGTTACAGGAATATCCTGTTCTCGGAACAACAAGGACAGAGCCCAGACTGTCCCAGAAAGTTTCTCCATATCTTAGGAGAGAGAAATCTTCTTGGAACACTCTAAAATTATTCTGAGAACTAGGAGGTACCGAAAGCTGAGTTGGTCAAGGCCATTCAGGTCTTGTCCTCCTGACCACATAGACAAAGTGGACTACAAAACAATAAGCATTAGCAGAAATAATCATATTGCATCGTGGTAGTCATTCTTCATTATGATAAAGAGTGTATTCACCAACAAGTTACCTGAATTCTGTATCTGAATTAACCCAATAAAACATAGATTTGGGCATGTTGTTACATTTAATAAAAGATACACTAAATCAAAAAAAATACATACATTCTAGAAGAAGTATAAAAATCAGACTCATTTCAATAAAGGCTGGCAAACAAGGTTGTCAGACATATAACAGAGTAATAGAAAATGTTGACAATGCTTAGGGCAAAGTGAATATGATTGATACTCAAATGAACAAAGAAGATAGTAAACTCAATGGAAAAATGGCCAAAAAATTCCAATACGTTATTAGCAATCTGTGAAATGCAAATGTGCACAAATAAAATGAGATCTGTATTTTCACCACTTGCTTAGAAAATATAAGTATTCTAGATAATGTGTGATGAGGATATGAGGAAAACAACCTTTATGGGCAATGGATGGGAAATTAAATGGTTTTAAACATTTCAGAAAATAACATGACAGAACCCATTTGAAAGTATGCATACTCTACAACCTGTCTCAATGATGGGTACCTATCCATGATATAGTTTGGATGTGTGTCCCCTCCAAATCTCAGGCTGAAAAATGAACCCCAATGTTGGAGGTGGGACCCAGTGGGAGGTATTGGATAATGGGGTGGATCCCTTATGAATAGTTTAGTACAGGAATGTCCAACCTTTTGGCTTCCTTGGACAACATTAAAAAAGACTTTTTTGGGCTACACATAAAATACACTAAAAATAGCTGATGAGAAAACACACACACACACACAAAATCTCTTATATTTTAACAAAGTTGACACGTTTGTTTTGAGCCACATTGAATGCAAGTTCTGACTTGCATTCAGCCCACAAGCTATGGGTTGGACAAGCTTGGTTTAGCACCATCCTCCTGAGTGAGTTCTTCTCAGTGAGTTCATGAGATATCTGATTGTTAAAAACAGCCTGGGACTGCCCCCTTCTCTCTCTTACTCCCTCTTTGACCTTGTGACACACTGGCTCCCCTTCATTTTCTGCCATGATTGTAAACTTCCTGAGGCCTCACTCAGAGCAGATGCCATTACTTCCAGTGCAGCCTGCAGAACCCTGAACCAAGATAAACCTCTTTTTAAAAAAATAAATAAATAAATTACCCAGCATCAGGTATGTCTTCATAGCAATAGAAACAGGCCAAGAGTTCTAGACCAGTCTGGGCAACAGAGTGGGTTTTTGTGTCCACACACAAAAAATTAAAAATTAGCCAGGCATGATGTTGTGCACCTGTAGTTCCATCTACTGGAGAGGCTGAGGCAGGAGAATCACCCAAGGCCACGAGTTTGAAGCTGCAATGTGCTATGATTGCTCCACTGCACTATAGCCTGGGTGACAGAGTGAGACCCTGTGTCTTAAGTGAAAATATGTGTGAGGAGTTCACATGATCTTTCCAGTTTTCAGCCCCTACTGAAGTTCCCTGTAGACTATTTTGCTTATTCCCAGTGTTCCAGATGCTGTCCGTACATTGTAGGCTTGTTGTTCTACCTACTCAAGACCCCAACAAATGTCCTCAGAGATGGGCTCCGCTGCTAACCTGTGATAACCTAGGAAGGGCTTGTTTTTCTATGAAATTTAGTTCATTGAAACTTTAGGCCCATAGTTTTTTGATGGCTTTAAATATTTTTTTTTTAAGTTTATCCAATGTCTTGTCATTATGGCAGGAGCGATTGGCTTTGGTAACTTTAATTGGAAGAAGAATTTCTAACGTTGGCATTGTAATGAGGATTTTGGATTTTGATGTTAATGGAGCAATTAACTCCAAGTCTGTTTCCTATCTTATGCATGTATTGAAGGATCAAATGAGAAAATATATGTAGAGTGCATGAAGTGTCTAATACACACTACTGATATACAGTTGTATTATGACTACACACTGAAAACACATGATCAACCAGATCGCTTCCTGACACCTAGAGCCAGGCTTTTCCAATGATACTTAACTGTTGAATGATTCTATTCAATTTTTCATGGGACTTAGGGTTTGGTCCATAAAGTGCTGCCACAGTATGCAAATCAATTATATCAATAAGCATGCTAATTTATTCAGCAAACATATTCTTGTAGCAATACTTACTCAATGAAAGAAGTAATATGTTTAATTTCTAGTAGAAGCTACTTCTCTCATTGTGACCTGGTTATAAACATTGAATGTTCTAGCTATTTTGAGGAGCATTAATAAGCATTATCCAAAGAAGATGATATATTACCTACACAGCAAGCACTCTTATTCCTCTTTATCTTCTTTTTGATAAACTCTAAAGTCTCCTGGTAGTGAATCGAGATTCTGTGGGATGTACAAAACAATCCTTCATAAATTTAAATTTATGCCTATGATCATATGTAATGAAATTAGCACTTAAGAACCAACTTGAGACAATGTTCAGAATGGAAGCTTCAGAAATCTATGGTAAACACATGAATATAAGACCATTTTAGACACAGTTCCCAATTACCTCTGAATTCAGTGGGAAAAGGTGACATTTTTATGGCATCTGGGATAGTGCTGCCTTTTTATACCTAACATCAGCAAATTAAAACCTCATACTAGTGCTCTGAAGCCTCATATAACTAGTAAGGTTTATGTCTGAAAAAGCCACTGCAGGCTACTGTTAAAACCAGCTACACAACCATCTGAAAGCCATTTGCCTCCCTCCGGTTAAAAACAGTCCCATGTCTACAATGATACAGTTAAGGCTGTATCAAGATCTTCTGTCTCTCAGCAGGGACGTGGTTTCCCAAATGCTAATGTTCGACCAACAAAAGTTTTGCAGCCAGAGCTTGTGCAAATATTGGTAGATGGAAAATACAAAATCAAACCATTTCTCATAAATGATTAAACAATTAAAAAATGAATGCAAGAACTTGTGTGCATGTGCATGGGTATATGCCAGTGTGTGTGTATTCAGCTTTATTAACTTTATTTAACTTTATTAACTTTGTTTAAAATTTAACTTTAAAATTAGATTGGGGAGTAAAACATTATTTTTCATCTCTTGTCATAAATCTTCTGGCTCATGGGATTCTGACATTCTGTCATGCTTGGCAAAGTCGGATTCATGAAACCAGTAGCGGGACTGAGCCTGCGTGTGCAGCACTTACACAAGGGCTCCCTATTTTGTGCAACAAGCAGTTTCAAGAGCCCAAAGAAAAAAATGTCAAGAATTACATTGAGATGTCAGAGACAGGCTCTGAAGCCTTTTTATTTCAACTACTTGGAATCACTACCTTGTTAATGAACATGAAAATCTTCAGTGTCCATTTATCAGATTAATTACTTTTTCCATAAAAAGAGTGAGTTGAGAGGACAATAAGCAAGAAACCCCGTGTCCCTGCTTCCTCCTGAAAACAGGGAAATTAATATCTTAACCCTGTTTTTGAGAGATGAATGGGTAGGTCAATATTGTGTGGCTATTTGTCCTTCCACTTGGGACAGATTACCACTGCATTTTCACCTCAATCTCTAGAATCCTGGCTTATAGAAAACAATTATGTACTGAATTACTAATTAAATCAAAAGTTTATTAGACTTACTATCAAAGAGCATGCTCAGATTTATCTATTAGTAATAAAAATATAAATTCTAAAAACAATATTATAAGTAAAATAATCCCTGTTACAGAGAAAAGCTATGCACTGTTATGAAAGCCTTTCATATTTAGAGCTATCAGGTAAGGCCTCCCTTGGTGGGGAAGATGAAGAGCAAACTAAAATAAAAGTAAGAACTAATTATACACATCTGGGATAGTAGTGGGAAAAGCATATGAATAAGAAGACCAAAATCCAGGAGACAAGAACAAATATATCTGAATCATTTAGTTCAATAATGTTCATGCCACAAAAGGGAGGAGAGAGAAAAGACACAGATTTTGTACTGCTTGAACCCATTTTTGGACTCTTGATATTTATGCTAGTACCAATGTGAAGTCTTTGGGAATTTTTAAACAAAACAATTTACCATGTAAATTGTATTTACATTTCAAGAAGGTCATTCTGAAATACAGCACAAAAACGTTTTTGGAGAGAGAATCAGAGAGAGCACTTTAGAGGTGCTCACCATAGCCCAGGTGAGAAAGTGATGAGCTTGAATCCAGGATGGCAATGAAAATAGAGAAAAATCCATTCAATAAATAGAAGGTAAAATCTGACAACACTTGATGATTGGAAGTTGAAATGTGAAGAAAAAAATGTCAAGAATTACATTGAGATGTCAGGTGTAGGTAGAAGTTGACATCATTTGCTGGAAAAAAAAAATGCAGGATGAATACCACTTTCAGTGAAAGAGACATCTGGGTTGCTTAATGTATCATGACATGGGACTTTTCCAATTTCATGCAGGTAAATTAGGAGGGGTGAACCTTGAGGCACAAAAGATGGTGATGGTGGTAACAGTGGCCTTGAAACTAGACTCTAAAAAGATTAGTGTGATTTGGAGCAGCTACTGACTGGAATATTTGAGTGAAAAAAAAAACGAAAAACATTCACACTTATTCTTGGAGTCTTGTTCTATTTGAAGGAGTAAATAATTGGGCCTTATTCAGAGTTGTAAGTTTTGGTAAGCCATAAAATGAACAGAAAATTGTATAAAAAGCAATTCACCAATTCTATTCACTAAACATTTACTGATTTTTTTCCAGGTTTAAGTATTATGACAGACATTGTATGGTAATTTATTGACCATCTTTTCTGGTGTTTGTATTAATACACAGATAAATCTAACTTTGAAAGTGTAGTATTGCTTTTGGCTTACACCAATCATTAATCATTATCCCAATTAATTAAATATGATTGTTTCACTGGTAAGCTACATTTTGAAGTTAATGGAACACTTAAAAGGCTGTGATGTAACTGCAGATGTAGTATGCAAAACATGTTTGATTCATGTTGTTCAACACAATTTCATCATAAAATCTTATCTATAAAACAAATATTTTTACACAGCTATTCTCTTGCTTTATGTAAAGTTTATAACTTGTATCTCTATCAAATTAATTTACATTTCTAGTTTTTTATTCTCAACCATAAATGACAGCACTAATTTTTACAAACATTAATGATGAACTACACTCACTCATAACTATGTCTAAGTTCTCTTAGATTTATTGAACAATTTCTGAGTAATGGCTAGCAGTTTATTCTATGATGATAAACCTTTTTACAGCATCCAGGCTTCAGACATATTTTTGAAAACTTATTTCTATATGGGTCAAAATTTAAATCACTTGTAAAACATGATCCACTCAAATACTTTCTCTGGTATGAGCTATTAAAATGAAATACCAAAGTGGTTCCCCAAGGCACCAATTTATATTCTATATGTGCAGTGCAGAGTTACCAGACCAAGGCATAGTGTAATCAAGGAAATATTATTTCTTATTTTCTTTTTCCTAAGATGTTCCTTACTCTCAGTTACATAAAAATGTATATTACAGGCAAAGAAAAATTAACACAAATAGAAGTAAATATAAAGTATATTCACATTAATAATCAGCTTTGCTTTATCTATTAAAGGATATAACAAACTTGGGGTTTTCAGGACCTTGTAACTCCTGGTTCATTGGAAAGTACAGAAATTCTTCCCAAAAGTTGTATATAATGCATTATTCAAATAGTGTCCAACCAGTAGTTAGAAAGCTTAGCACTCAAATAGCCTTTGAAATCTCTGTAGAGTCACCTCAGTCGAACAGTCCTGACAATTTACAGAAGTGTGGAGTGCACTAAGAGATCCCTGATGTACGATATCTTTGCTTTTAGAGTGTTTTCTGTGTTGATCCACTGAAGTGTGTGTGTGGGTGTGTGAGTGTTTCTGTGTGTAGGTGGGTGAGTATGGGTGTGTGTGTATGTGTGTGTGTGTAGGTGGGTGGGTATGGGTGTGTGGGTGTGTCTTATGTGTTTACATTGTGGTACGTGTTGGGTGCCGCCAGTAGGTACTTGGAAGAGTGAGGACCATAAACTTGTAAACATTCCTACATGCCTGCTTCATAAGAAGTGTACTCAACATGGTCAAAAGTAAACCAAGTGAACAAATTAGACATTAATTAAATTTGATGCTGGCCAGGAAAGAAGTATTCAAGGCCAGGTAAAATGAAGAAATACAACCAAATGAATGAAAGTTTTAAATTGATTAGTAGAATGGGACAGGAATCTTTTTTAAGGATTGTAATTTCTAGTGAATATCAGTATATAAAACTAAGTATTATATGGCTGTCAATTGACTAAAAACTGTACTTAAAATTTGAGGTAGTGAAACAGTCATATATTATCTTCTAATTCCATTTTTCTCTCTCAAGAATGACTTGTTAAAAATTTTTTTTGAAATTTTACATTCTCATCTTGAAAGAGCATCACAAGACTTACATGAGAATCTGGATTCTTATAAGACGTCTGATTTTTTATTGATATGTTTGTATTTCTGTTATGTACATCAATGTCAAACATTCGTTTCCTGAGCTATTCTCTAGAACACAATTTAACTTGTAATGGACACTCAACAAATGGTCAGATAATTAAATCAACACCTTAGTTCCATCAATTTTCATTTCACATAAAAATGACTGATCTATACCAGAGAGAGATGAGGGAAGGAGAGCAGTTGAGACTGAAAGGATGACAAGCAGACCTCATTCTGCAGTGGATTTCCTACAGTCTCCCCTTCCGAATGCTTGGAAACACTTGTCATACTCAAAAAAATTGCTCACGGAGCTGGGCTAGCATGGGGAGGCTTAGCGCTAACAACTCAGAATTCCACTACCTTGTACGGGCCTCAGTTTCCTTACTGGGCCCTGGCGTAGGTCTGAGGGTCTGAGGTCTGTTGGTCTGAGGGTCCTAGGGAAATCCAGCCACTCAGGAGTCTGAGATATTCTAGCATCGTGGCCGGGCCTTCTCTCCCAGTGGACTCATTTTCCAGCACCCCCTCCACTGTCTCCGCCCAATTCCTCGGGGAAAAAAGTATTTCTTTTTTCTTTTGATAATCCTTCCTGAAACTTTCACGGGTACAGAAAACACAAACTGATTGATTGACAAAAGGAGGAAGAGGAGAGGCAACCAGAAACCTTGGGGGACCGGTTCCCTCCATACCCAGGTCTCTTCTCCCCAGCACAGCTTGGCCCACAGCCTGGAGGTGCCAGCGGACACCCTCACCCTACACGCATCCGGACATGGCCTTGACCTCTTCTCCCACAGCCCAGTGGCTCAGTCCTGAGAAGGAACCAAAGTAAGAGGGGAAAAAGCCCTGCCGCCTGATCCCACGCTGCCACTCACAGACCCTCGGTTGATTGGCAGCACTGAACAGGTTAAAAGAAAAGAAAACAGAAAGACCCAAACACCCAGACAGAAAGACCATGTGTCGAGAGAGCGTGCTGGGAGCCTCAGTAGCCGGCCTCCTCCTGGGATATTCAGGGGCCTCCCCTGGGTCCAGGCAGTCGCTGGCGCCCGAGGGAGCCCCGTGTGCCACTGAGTCTTGTGGACAATACTTGGGGTCATATTTCTGCCAGCCCAGGCTGAAGACCTGGCCGCTCTGGTTGGCGCCCTGCGTGTAGCCCGTCTGCAGGGACATGGAGTTACCACACTTGCTGATTCCCAGCTTGGTGTCACAGATGTGCTGCCGGTCCCGAGAGCTGTCATGCCCACCTGGCTGACCACTTGTTTGTGCCCATCTGGAGGCTGATGGTCGAGTGGTCCATGGGGGCAGGATGTGGTTCTTGGGGTCGTAGAGATGCCTTCTCGTGCCGTATGCGGTCATGTCTGGCTGGCTGGAGCATTTGTTGATGCCCTTCTGCAGCCCGATGACACAATGTCCCGCCTTCATAATGGCGTATTGGAAGTTCCGCTCCTGCTTCTCCGAGTACTTGTCACCGATGTCCTCCCTGCTCTGTAGCCCCTTAGTCTTGGCCTTCCCTGCCAGGGCGAGAAGAGACACCTGCACCTGCCTCACGTTCCCACTCTCAAACAGGTCGTTGGCCTCAAATAGGTCCACGGGGTTCATGCTGTAGCTGACCATGGCCTTGTTGAATTTGGAGAAGTTTTCTAGCCGGTGCCAGTTCTGCACCGAGCGGCTGATCTTGGGGACTGAGCCCTGCTGCAGCTTGTTCATGAGTGTGTCTAAGATAATCCCGTCCTTCAGGCCTTTCTGGAAGTCACGCCGATGAAGCGGCTGGTGAGTCCCTCCATCCAGCTGCGGAGCTCTGCCTTCTTCTGGGCGTCATATTTGGACGGGAGCCAGTTCTTGACCTCCGCAAAGAGCCTGTAGGAGGGGCCCTTGCTGAGCTGCGTGGAGCTCATGACTGGAGGGCGCGGCAGCGCAATGGGACAGGACCGGACGGGGTCACTAAGTCTTTTTGCTAGTTTGCAATATTTTGTTTTCACCACACCATTGTTTTTAGTACATATGTGTACATATGTTTTGAGTATTTTAAAAATGTGTTAAAAATGTTAGACATCTCCCTTTTTTACCTTCCCTTTTACCCTTTACTGCCATTTACATCCACACAGACGCACACGCATATACACATACTGACCAAAATTAATTTAGATGTACAAATGGGTTATTTGAATCCAAAAAAGTCAATCTATATTAATTAAAGTGTCATGCCAGTGCGAATTATTTTTATAATCCTTTTAAGAAGAAAGAACTTCTGGCTGGGCACGGTGGCTCATGCCTGTAATCCCAGCATGATTTTGGGATTTTGGGAAGCCAAGGGGTGTGTATCACGAGGTCAGGAGTTCAAGACCAGACTGGCCAAGATGTCGAAACCTTGTCCCTACTAAAAATAGGAAAAAACTTAGCTGGGCATGGTGGCACGCGCCTGTAATCCCAGCTATTCGGAAGACTGAGGCAGAGAATTTCTTAAACCTCGGGAGGCAGAGGTTGTAGTGAGCCGAGATCGCCCTGCTGCACTCCAGCCTGGGCGACAGACAGGGAGTCTGTCTCACAAAA